>NW_005201274.1:6871-10048 GCF_000372725.1 Emiliania huxleyi CCMP1516 | reverse complement strand
GGTTTGCTGGACAGCGCAGCAGTGTTGCTCTGGCCAATGCCGCCGCCACTGGTGCCGCCGTTGCGCTTCGCCATGGTTGAGGAGGGCATCTACCGCGGCGCCTACCCTTCGCTCATCAACCTGCGCTTTCTCGCGCGGCTGCGGCTCAAAACAGTCATCTCGCTGCTTCCCGAGCCGCCGAGCGCAGACCTGGTGCGGTGGTGTGAGGAGGAGGGGATCGCGCTGCACGCCGAGGTGGTGGCGCCCTTCCGTGAGGAGGTGGTCCTCTCACACGAGAAGGTGAACGCGCTCCTGTCTCGTCTGGTAGCGCTCGATGCAGGGCCCGTCTACCTCCACTGCCTCGACGGCGTCTGCGTCACCGGCACCGTCGTGCTGTGCCTGCGCAAGCTGCAGCGCTGGGCCGCAACCGCCGCGGCCGCCGAGTACTCGCGGTTCGCCCGCGACGGCGGCGACGTACCGCACTTGCCGCCCAGCCACGTGTCGCGCTTTGTCTCAGCCTGGAGGCCCGAGCCGCGGCGGGCGCTGCCGCAGCATTTGCCACGCTGGCTCGCGCTGCACCTCGGCGATGCCGGCGGCGCGCCGTCGGCCGCGCAGCGCGATCATGAGCGAGCGGGCGGGACTGCGCAGAACGGCGACGCACACCCCACCGCTGAGAGCGCGTCGGGCGCGGCGGCGGCCTTTTCGAGTGCGTTGCAGGCATTGGCGCTGGAGGGTCTCACGATGAAGCCGGGAGTGCACTCGCTTCATCCGGCCGTTGGTTCGGCGGGCGCTCATCCGATTGGCGTGTTGGGGGAATCCGATATGCACAAATGAGTTATTGAGAGGAACCAGATCAATGCAGCAGAGTGATTGACATGTACGATGTGCAAAAAATATGTGTGCGCGTTGAGTGTGAGTGTGTATGTGTGCCTTTAGAGTCTAATGTGATGCACACAGTCGACACACAAACATCACGTGGTCGGTGTGGTGCCTCCCTGCTCCCACTATCCACGATCGGTCATCCCCGAAAGCGAATTGCGAATAGAGAATTTGTGAACCAGTAGAGCTGTCACAAACGTTTTAAGAGCTGAACAGTGTTGCTAGTGTTAACAGTAACAACAGAACAACAGTGGGGCTCCCCAACAACAGTAGCTAACGTTAGGCCAGCTGAACAACAATAAGGAAGGCCTGGCAGTGACCCACGACGATCTCCAGCGTCCAGTGCGGGTAATACCCGAAAATACCTGAAAAAACCCAGGTATTTTCGGGTTTTACCCGGGTTTTTTGGCATTTTCTGCTTGCTGACCACTGAACAACAGTAACAACAGTAACAAACAGTAACAGCTTGGGCTGGGGAGAACACTTGAACAACGTTGAGGATTTTCAGCCAACAATAGTGCAACTGTTAGGCCCAAAGTTAACGTTTGACAGCTCTATGAACCACTCGCACTTTGTGCGACCGTTATAATATACACACTCGTTTCCCGATCGAGTTTTCTCTCGCGTGTACACCTCGTCGTTACTCCTCTTCTCACTTCTGTTTTCCGCTCCGCTCTCTTCCCCCCTCTCTCCTCGGCGCGGCGCGCGCGTTTCGCTTTGCATGGGGCATGTTCTATTGCAAGGACGATGCAAATTCGACGTGCACAAGACGCGAGAGCGCCACACGTGCCACGTCCGTGTCATGATCACAGCTCCTCGCCACGCCCGCCCCCAATACTCCACTCGCGTAAATACGGTACACGCCTGCTCAAGCCTGGCCTCACGACTGGCAACGTGGCAGCGCACGCGTGAACTGCTCGGTGCCGTTCACTCGTTCGGCGTGTACCAGACAGTCGGCTTCTCATAGGGCACCTTGAGTGGCATCATGGCCTTCTTCAGATAGGAGTAGTCGTAATTCGGGCATTGCTCCTCATTGACGAGGTACGAACACTTTGTCCACTCCACGTCGAAACCTGTGCGCGGTGGCGGATGGTCGTTGAGGGCGAGGGGCAGGCGGCGGGCGGCCATACTCGAGGCTGTGAGCGCGCGGCACTTGAGACGGTGGAGATGCCCAGAGTGGCTCCGATCTTCTCAAAGGTGTCGTAGGAGATGAAGTTGAAGCCGCACATCTCGGGGTCGTTGATGTGTGGGAGCTCCTTGGGCACAAAGACGGTGGCGACGTCGTCGAGCGTCAGCGGCGGGAGGCACATGAAGGCGTCGGTCTCATTCCCTTTGTCGTAGACGTAGCAGGTGGTGTACAGCCCCTGCTGGTCCCAGCCCGTCTTGTTGACCAGGTAGTAATCCTTGCTGGGGTCGCAGTTGCCCTGCGCCCAGGAGGGGTGTGAGCAAAGTGTGACGAGGGCCGGCGAGCGACACGCAGGTGTGTCCAGAGGCTCGCGGTGCACACCTTGGGGATTGCGTTGCCGCCGTCCTGGCATTTCAGGGTGACGACGGTGCCGTCGGTCGCCACCGCAACGGTCATCTCTGTCATCTTGCTCTTGCAAGCTTTGACGTCGCCGCAGGCGTTCCAGTTGCGCGGGCTGTTGGGATTGGGACAAAACTGCGACTCGTCCGCCGGCGAGAGGAGCTGCGCGTAGTATGCGGCCGTGTGACTCCCTCGCGCCTTGAGGCCGTGCGAGGTACCAAGCCCGTCCTTCCAGCTGTTGCGGAGGATGAATCCACCTGTGCTCCCGTGTTCATCGCGGTAGTGATCGTTGTAGCCGACAATCGAGACGGCGTGACCGCCCTCTGTGATGAGCGGCTCCGTCGCCTGCATGTACCACTCGCCTTGCATCGAGACCATGGCCTTTTGCGCAAAGACGCAGCAATCGACCGTGGCAAAGACCCTCTCTGTTGGGCAGGGCACACACTGAGTCGCAACCAAGGTTCCGGTGTGATCGACGACGGTTGGGTTTTTTGGGTCACAATGGTACCGCTTGTCACACGGCTGGAACCACGAGGCAAAGGCGATCTGAATGCCGAGGCTGAGCGTCTTGTCGAGCTCGACGAGGGCCTTCTTGATATCGGCACGACCGTAGTGTGCCTTCATGCCAGTCACCTTGTACGAAAGGGGGTTCTTCTTACGTACTTCCATCAGGCCCGTGCAATTGCGCTCTGCCTTGAACTTCCCCTCGGGGGTCGGTGGCAACGTGGTGACATATTCACAGCCCTCCCAATATCCTGGGATGACCGCCTTTGTATTGGGAGTTTGCATCCCCT
>NW_005201274.1:0-4928 GCF_000372725.1 Emiliania huxleyi CCMP1516 | reverse complement strand
CTCCATCCGACCCCGACGCATGCGCGGTCGACGCCGACATGAGCGGCGCCATCGCTTCGCCGCTGACGACGAAGCAGTTCTGTGACCGCGTCATTGCCGATGACGCGGTGCTCAAGCTGCGACTGGCAGCGATGCACACGCCCTTCTTCCTGGCAGTCGGCTTCCGCAAACCGCACCTGCCCTTCCGCTTCCCCGCGCCCTTTCTGGCGCTCGTCGAGGGTGACGTGGCGGCGCACCCCACGCTGAGCCCGACAGTGCCGCCGATTGCGCACCACGACGCTGTGCCTCAGCCGCACATCTACACACCTGTGGCCAACGCTAGATGCCAAACACGCTGTGCCCCTGTATGCCAGCACCAGAAAGCAGGCTGTTCATTGCAAGCTGAGCACTGTATGATATGCTCACACTCCAGGTGGCAAATGCGACGGCACACGAGTGGCGACGGCACTATCGCGCTGCTATAGCATGGGTCGACTCGCAGATCGGACGCGTGCTCCACGAGCTCGAGGCACGCGGCCTGGCCCCCACGACGCTCGTCGCGCTAGATGCTGAACGTCGAGGCGTTGTGACGAGCACCCGACACTGCACACGCCGTTTGCTGTCTTCCGCTCGCACTGTCTCGCTCAGCGGTACATGCACATGCGCTGTAGTCACGCGCTCGCGGCCTGTACTCGCGCTCCAGGCTCGTCGCGCTGCACTCGGACCACGGCTGGTCGCTGGGCGAGCACGGCGAGTGGCAAAAGTTCAGCAATTTTGAGCATGGCACGCGCGTGCCGCTCATCATGCGCGCGCCGTGGGTGCGGGAGAGCGTGGGGACGAGGAGCTCCGTGCTCGCCGAGCTGATCGACATCTTTCCCACCATGGCCGAGCTCGCGGGCGCTCCGCTCGACCCACAAACGGCGGCCAGTCTCGACGGCACCTCGCTCGCGCCCGTGCTGCGCGCGCCAGCTGATGCGGCGCT
Source organism: Emiliania huxleyi CCMP1516 (assembly GCF_000372725.1). Taxonomy (NCBI): domain Eukaryota; phylum Haptophyta; order Isochrysidales; family Noelaerhabdaceae; genus Emiliania; species Emiliania huxleyi. The sequence continues at coordinate 3,967 of NW_005201274.1, read as the reverse complement.
CGCGAGGGCGCTCAAACACCGTGCGCTCTCGCAATACATGCGCTGCCCGCGCGACGCGGCGCAGCCCCAGAAGGCGAACGACTGCCTCTTCACCGACCGCTCGCAGATCGCATTCATGGGGTACACGGTTCGAACGCACACCCACCGCTTCACCCAGTGGGCGGCGTGGAACGGCTCCAGCTTGCGGTCCGTCTGGCAGCAGCCGCGCTGGCCCGACATTGGCGAGGAGCTGTACTCGCACGTCGGCGACGACGGCTCTGATTTTGACCGCTACGAGAACAAGAACTGTAATGCCAGCGAGCCCAACGTGGCCGCGGCGCTGCGCGTGCTCCTGCACGAGGCAGTCGCGAACGGGAGCGCAAAGGCACGGGTGGACCTTGTCCTTGTACCTTGACACCCTGCACATATTTTCATGTCATCAATCAACGCCCTGTGTAATACGGGGTGTGGACCCTGAGTTGACCAGGGGTTGTGCGCTGGGCCCTCCTGCTCGGCTTTAGCCAGTAGACAAGTCTTGTCATCAACAGAGTAGAAGGATCTGACCTCGGGGATGATGTGACCAAGCGCTGGTAGCGTGGTTTAACCTCACACCCATGGTCTCACAGTGTGCCGGCAGTCGCCGAGCAGTGTCGCTCACACAAGCCGCAGCACAAGTGACTGAGGGCCAGTGAGGGCGAGCCCATCGCTGTGACAGCTGTGGTAGCCGCACAGTAGGCTGTGCCAACTGTGCAGAGCGTGTGAGCAGCAGAGGAGCTGCTCTCCAGGCTTCTGTCGCAAAGAGCTGCATGCCACCGAAAGCGCTGTCGAGGTTCGCCGAGCGCGGCGCAGGTTGGAGGACGCCGTCACCGACGAGCGCGTTGGACTTTTCACTCCGGACAAAGACGGGTACACGCACACGAGCCGCGGTCGTATACCCGTCTTAGCGGCGAGGCGCGGGACCGTCTGTGGCGAAGTGGGTCGCGTCCTCCGATTTCCTCAACTCACGGTCCGCTCCCTCTAGTGGAGTAGTCGAGGTGAAGCTCAAAAGGAGAGATTACGCGTCTGCTTTACCCATCTCCTAGTGAAGGTGTGTCCGGTTTATTTTTTACTCCGAAATAAACTCCGAGGGCGTGTCGGAGCCCATATGCAGCATGTGCATGTGCATCATATTGCATGATTGTCCAGATTGTGCATGTGCACGCATGTCCGTCGACGCTCGCGCCCTTGGCCGCTCTCGGCTCCCCCGCCCGAGAAGTCACACCACCTCAGCTTGCACTGCTCACGCGCCACACGCTACAGTTGTGTGTCCGTGAGCTGGCGCCGGCCACCCGCGCATACGATGAGCGAGGCCGAGGGAGTCAAGGTTGGCGCTGCCATTGCCAGCAATGCCAGCAAAATGCCACTCACGCAACAGTCTGGGCAGTAGCGCTAATGTCCGCCGTTTGTGAATGCGGTAACCTCGTGCGCGCTGGGCATCGTGAACACGATCTGCTTCTGTAAAACAGAAGAAGATCAAGCCACGAGTATGCTATCCATCCAGACCGATCAAAAATGCGGGGATAGCGGATGCCACATGCTCGCGCTTGCTGACAAAATCCGTACGTTTGAGTCCACGCGAAGGATTCAGACATCAAGCTCTGCCACGGAGGCTAATTGCTTATTCACGGCGACGTTTTTGCAATCTGAAACTCGCACATCGGCGGTAGCGGCGCCGTCATCGTCCGCCTTTGCCCAAATCGCGTCGTCGAACTCGTTGAGCAGAACGGCGTTGAGTAGGGTGACCAAGCGTGCTCGTAAGCTTGCCGGCGTCTTGCACACCTCGGCCTCTGCCCTTGCGGTGGTCGCCGGCGCCTTCATACAAATTGTCGCGACACCGCCGCGATCGATGAGACTTTTTGGGCGTCTGGCGGCGAATTGGCGCGATAAAAGGGAGCGCGTCGACCAATCTTTACGCCTCGAGAGAGAGAGAGACGTGCAAGGCTCAACGCTCGGACGTTGACCGCACCGCGTACCCTCCCCACTCCCGCCTCTCATTTGTGTCACACCACGCGGAACGCATCTCCATCGCTTCGGTGAAGGGGGTGAACCGCGAGATTTTTAGCAATACCAAACAACTCTAACACTCACACGTAATTTGGGGCCTGGAGCCCTGTTCACGCGCGCGCGAGACGTGCAGACAGGGTTGCCAGGTGAGAGCGAATGGCGCGGTTCACGCCTCGCACAACAGAGAGAGAGATGCGCTCTGCATGGTGGGACATAAAAGAGAGCGAGTACTTGGGCGAGTAGGCCGTGCGGTCAACGCTGCCGCGCGCGACTTTGCGCGCGAGGCGGCGCAGCTTGAGAACGGCGGTGGGCGAGAAGCCGCCGCCGAACGTCTCGTGGAGCAGCAGGTTGAAGTTGTTGCGCTTGACAAAGATCGCGTCGTGGTAGAAACCGCGATGCGCCTTGACGTAGCCGTGGCCGGTCTTGTGGTCGAAGGGTTGGCCGGGCTGCCCGCGCGCCTTGCAGCCCATGTTTAGGCGGCGGGCCTTTTCTTCGGTGTTGCCGAAGGCGTAGGAGTGGCCAACGGAGGCGGGCGTGCCGCCACTCGAGGCGTTGCCAACGCCCGGCGAGGAGGTCTTGAGGAGGGGCGTCCAGAGTTTGTTTGAACCGCGCCATCCTCGATCGCCGTGCAAAGCTCTCGCTTCCGAGCTCTCTCAGTCTCACGCCGCGCGTAGGGCCCTTTGGGGCCTAGAGAACACAACCCCCTCTCCCTTTTCTCCCAGTAAGCTAAAAGTATCCTACGCCTAGAGAATACACACCCCCTCCACTCGAACCAGGGCATGTGGGGGGCGCGGAGGGGGGCGGGGGGCGCCAGCGGGTGTGTGGGAGAACAGCGCGCCGGCCGCCGGCGGCCGCCGGCGCGGGGCCAGCACAGTGCCAACACACCAGCGGGAGCGGCCGAGCGGAGGTGGGAACGCCCCCTCGATACCGCTGCTTTCATATCTTTACACTCCCTTTTTCGTAACACGAACATTTTTTTCATATCTCAGTCTTTACACTCCTAGATGCATCCCTAGAGACTACACAAGCCACGCGCCCGCAAGAGCGTGTGGCGCGGTCCCCTGTCCTCTGGTCTGTCTGAAATCTCAGTCCACATGCGTGCGATGCACGCCCGGCGTCTGTAGCGGCAGCGGAGGCCGCGCCCGCACTCTGCGCCCTCGCCGCTTCCCGTGGCGCGGCCATGGCCGGGAACGGGCGGCGAGGGGCAACTGTGCGTCGTCGGCGTCGCGGCGCTGCGGGTTGGCCTTAGCGTCGGCGATGAGCAGCTCGAGCATCTCGCGCAGGGCCTGAGTTGGCAGGTATGCCGAGAGGTCCACCGAGGTCTGACGAGGTCCGGCGAAGGAGAGGGAGAGGGAGGGGGAGGGGGAGGGGCACCTGTTTGTTGCGGTGCGGCTCCACGTGCCGCGAGCAGGTGAGCTTGAGCTGGCCGCTGGACACAGGGTACCTGGGGTGAGGGGAGAGGGGAGGGGTGCGGGGGAGAGGGCGGCGGTGAGGCTGGCAGTGAGGGCCCGCTGCCGAGAGCACCGGTCGAGCCCGACCACGGCACGCAGCCGACGCCGCTCGTCGCGATTGAGTCCGAGTCGGTGGGGCATCACGCGCAGCACAACCTGCGCGGCGGTGGGACCCGGTGGTGGGTGACAGGGAGGGGGGGGGGGGGGGGAGGAAAATCCGACCAAAATATTGGGAGAGCCCCCAGGGAAGCTCGCCTTTTTCGTCTCGGGGGGGGTCCCCTCCGAAGAGTCCTGAAAATAACGCGTGGGGAAACAAAAGCACATTTTGGCTCTTATTCGGCCGAAACCAGCGAAGGGGTGGCCCCCCAGTCCTCCAGCGGGCAACAAGTCTGTCGGGCGGGGGTCCGGAGGCCTCCCGCCAACTTGGGGACAAAGGCCCCGGAAAAAGCCCCTCCTAGGAAAAACCTCCCTGGAAGGGTCCCTCCCCCCAAACT
>NW_005201275.1:3012-8206 GCF_000372725.1 Emiliania huxleyi CCMP1516 | reverse complement strand
GCCGGGCCAGCCGCCGTCGAGCCCGCCGAAGCGGCGCTGGCGGCGACGGCGGCGGCGTCGGCAGGGGAGGCGCCGTGGGAGGGTGCCGCTGCCGCGGCTGCCGCGGCTGCCCCCGCTGATGGCAGCTTTGCTGCCATGCAGATCGCTGCGAACAACAGGCTGGATGCCTAGGCCCCCACCAGGCCCCCACCAGGCCTGCGCGTTCCAGGGGCGTTCCAACCGGTCCTCTCTCGGACGCAAGCCTCATGTGTTCTACTGTGGAGGAGTGTGCTGTGGGGAGAGCTAGGGGAGAGGCGAGGATGGTTTCATTGGTTACAGCAGTTCTGCTATTGAGTATAGCCCCGTGTTCCCGGGCATTCACACTATATTTCGGAGATAATTGGGCGATTATATCCATAAAAGGGATTTCATCCCTTTTTGGTTTGGAGATTCGTGTTTCGGTTTCGGTTTTTGGTAAATCGTATACAGCACTCTTCGTCGCGATGCGGCCCCTGTCTTTGCTCCTGCTCCTATGCGAGAGCTATGGCATACGCCTATGGCGGGACCGCTATCGGTTATGGCTTCTCCACCGGCCAGTACGGCCTCGACTACTGCATCGCCGAGGCCGACACCACCATCGGCATGACAGCGTCGACCGCCATTGCACCTCCAACGTGTGCGCTGCCATGGACAAATCGTGCACTCTATATGCCAGTCACCACCTATGTGCGAGCACAACCCCACTCGAGCCGAAAGATCTGAACAATGCGTTCAGTCGGTCTCTTCGAGCACGTTCGAGCCTGCCGTTCACGTCGACAATCCAATTCTGAAAATTTTGTCGATAAACTTTGAACTTGGGCCAGAACACCCCGAGGACATGTACATGTGTGCCTCGCCCCATGCCCGCAACTAGACCCTTGGGAAGTCGGCGCGCCGTGCTCTTTGCGGGCGGCTACTTTACGATGGTGATGATGTGGCGGCGGCGGGACAGGCTCGAGGCGACACGGATCGATACACCATTTGCGAGCATTTGCGAGCATTTGTTTCTCTCCGAGTACCGAGAACCGCCGCCGTCATCACACCACGTCACATGACGGGTTCATGATTGGGGATGGCCTATTTGCTGTAGACAGATCACACACCAGTCACCACGTCACATGACGGGTTCATGATTGGGGATGGCCTATTTGCTGTAGGGAGGGGTGCAAGAAATGTGAAACGCTTCGGATTTGTGAAACGCCAGTCTCGACTTTTTTCGCGAGCCACAGGCGCTCGCCCTGTGAGCCACAGCGCCTCCGGACAGCGTGCCGAGCGCCTGCTACAGGCCTGCCTGCAGCCCAGCCGCAATTGCTGCGGCGGCAGCTAGTCGGTTCGGCCTGGACTCGCGCGCCGAGATGGGAACCCAACACACGGCGCGTCGACCCGCCTACGCTTTTGCAACAAAGTCTGCTTGGCTTGTGCAGGTGATGCCCAGAGCAGCAGAGACGACGCCGGCAGCCTCGGCTCGACCTCGAAGGCGGATCTCGTGGCCAAAAACCTGTGCTCTATTCGTCGGTGGTTCACAGTAGACGTCTGTGTAGGGAAGCTCTCGCGTCGACTACGGCCGCCGAAGACTGTCTATGAGGGCACACCCGAGGAGGCGCCGATTTCAAGCACCGTGCGGCGGTGGCCAGGTCACAGGCATCGGCTGTGACCCTGGAGAGTCGAGCAGCGGCACTGAACTTCCCTACAGGTCATTCCAGCGACCCACGGAGTACGGTCTCAGCGCGCAATCACTCTACTAGATCCCATCCTTGCCGGGCCTCTGCGAATGTAGGTACCGAGTTCATGCGTGGCCAGGTTGCAGGCCCATACTGCCTGGTCTCCAGCACCTATGATCACCGCGCCAGGCCGCAGTCGACGACGTTTGTGTGCGCTGGCCGCACTCAACCGTTGAGTCGCGGTGTATCAGTCTGACCACACTCGGGACCGCGTAGGCGATGTGGGCGACTCTGGCCGTCCTGCATATGACCGACCATGACCCAGGAGGAGTGTACACGAGATATATCGTACATGGCTGGCGTTCTCGCGGCAGCACTATCGCGTGCGGCCGAGTGCGAGCTTCCGTGCCCGGTGCCAGACGCACTCGGCGCCAGACGTCCTCGGGAGCTCGCAGTTTTGCCATACTTGCCTGCCCTCCCACTGGCTCGGCGCTCCTGGTCCCCACCCTCGTAGGCAAGGCTGAGCGACCCCGAGCTCCAGGGCGCCATCGCCGTGCTCGGCGGCGCCGCCAAGGGCGCGAAAGACGCGCTCACAAAGGACTAGACGCGCTGCTGCTAAAGAAGCCGGGCACGCTCGTCGCGAGAAGTGGCTGCCGCCGCCGTCGGGAGGGCGGCAGCCACTTCTCGCGCTGCCCAACGCGCCTTCGCCGACCGCCGCGCCATCGCCGATGCCGTTGCTCGCGCTACCGGCGCCACCGGCCGCGCGGGCCGCGCTGGCGGCGCCGCCGCCGGCCGCTGCGGCTCCGCAGAAGCGATCCCTCGCGCAGAATCGCCCTCGGTGCCGCGGCGGGCCGGGGGAGAGGGCGTGAGGGTGTCTGTGGTGGGTAGGGGCCCCTTGCCCATCGGGTCGCTGCGCGCTAGAGCAGCGGCGGCCCGCCTAGGGGGCTCAGGGCGGCCTGCCGGAGGGTGCCCCTACGGCTTTAATGTGAAACACCTCCGGGGGAGGCCAACTTTGAGTGGTTGTGCCGAGTACTGTTTAAGGGTTGTGGGGCTGCTGTGGGCGGTTTTGGGCGTCCCTGGGGCACCCTCTGGAAGGGTCTGGCCCGTTGGTTCGGGGGGCGTCGCGTCTAGGGGGTGTATTCACACCTCAAAAATCGTTTCACGGAAGGTACACCCCTCCCTACCTGTAGACAGATCACACGACCCCAAAGAGCGGGGCCTCCCTGGTCCCACCTGAACCCGCACCGCGGCCCGGTCTCACTCCCTCCTCACTTGGCAGGGACAAACGCCATGGCGCCCGCGTTCATGCAGTAGCGCTTGCCCGTCGGCTTGGGGCCGTCGTTGAACACATGCCCAAGATGCGCGCCCGAGGCGGCGTCAATCACCTCCGTCCGAATCCCACCCATCATCAGAGCCCGCCGCGCGTCAGCAAGATCGCCTGGGTCGAGACGCTCAATCACGCCACCGGGCACCGGCGCGGAGAACGAGGGCCAGCCCGTGCCGCTGTCGTACTTGGTCTCAGATTCGAACAGCGCCTTGCCGGAGAGAGCACCTACCCAAGTTCCCTTCTCCTTCACGTCCCACGCGTAGCCGTTTACCGTCTTGCCCGTGAAGGAGCGCTCGGTCGCAGCGTCCAGAGAGATGGCCCGCTGAAAGTCGGTCAGCTTCTCCGCCGCACGGAGAACCTCCTCCTTGGGCAGGGAGCCCTCGCCGGCGAAGGCAAGCGCCGGCTGCGCCGAGCAGGCTGCGGCGGCGGCAGCGGCAGCGGCGCATGCACCCTGCGAGATGACGCCGCGGCGGCCTGCCACAACGGCGGGCCTCAGACCAAAGGCCTCGGCTGGTAAAGCGGCGAGCGCGACGACGAGCGCGTTGGCGGCGAGCATAGAGATCCCGTTGCCGACAGACGCAGAAGCCTGGCGGTCGGTGCCCGTGCATAAAGAAAATTTATGCAGATCTGCAAGAAATGCACGCCTTCCGAGCGGGGCGGGGTCCCCCCTCTCCCTCTGTGTTCGTGTGCGTCGCCCATCTCTCCCTGGAGATGACTGCTCTATTTATTTATTTATACTCCCTCGCCCAACCCTGAGCAGGACTGGCGTGCACTAAAGAATTCTGCGATTTTTTTTCTTCTCATGGGTCGCCATGGCACTCCCAGCACGCGCACACATCGCCCGGCCTCGGCCGGTGCGGCTGGGGGCCACCACAAAGCTCCGGGGTGGGGTGGGCTCTCTTCACAGCCGAAAAAGGCCGACATTTGTCGCCAATCGACAGGTGTAGGTTATTTTTGCTTGGGCGGCACTCATGCCGGGGTAGGTAGGGTAGGTCTGGGCCCTCCCGTTGGGTTTTTCCCTCTCTTCACGCCGGAATTTTCACAGCAGAAAAAGAAATCTTCCGCCAAAATCACGATGTCAACCCTCCCCAAATGGGTGATCTGATGCTTGTAGGGCTTGAGAGTGGCCTGCCATGTCACAAGAAGGACTGTGGATGCAGGAGAGTACCACCAACCATCACTTTAGTTGGTATGTGGTACCCCACCTTCACCCCTCGAGCGATTTCTTTTTTAGTTTCCCATAAGTAGGGTAGGTAGGTAGGTAGGTAGGTAGGGGCACCGCAGGGGCCGGCCGGGTTTTTCCAGAATTTCAGCATGAGTGCCGCAAAAGCAAAAATAACCTACTCGTCGAGTACAAATGCAATCGAGCTCCTTTGCTAGGCGACAGCTGTCGCGCGGCCCACCAAGGCGGGGTTGTCGCACGGCCGAGGTACGGCTGCCTCGTTCGTCCGTCACGGCCGGCCTGAGAGCGCTGGCACCGCCTCCGAAGCCGTCCACGGCGAGTGGCAGGGCCTCTGCGGTGCAGCGAAGCGTGCTGAATTCAGCCGTTCGAGCATCGCTGGAGTGAGGCGTTCTCTTCTTGCCGGTTATCTTCTTGGCGGCGTGCCGCGTGCATACTACGTGACGGTGTAGGCGCGTGGGCTCGCCTAAAAGGCTCGCACCTGTCGGAATTGTGGCGCGAGCTCTTCCGCCTCTGCTCCAGAGGGTACAGCGACCCAATGGATCCAGTCCAGCGATCTCAGTTCGTCTGTTGAGGGCGCTCCTCCGCTCCCACCGTTGCACTAGGTAGTGCTGCCGTGTACTGGCGCCAGCGAGCTCCATTCAGATCCCGCACGCGCGATCGGCAGTCGAGTTACAACCCGCAGCTGTGCAGTGCGTGCGCACCACGAACCGTTGTTCGGCGATATCTCGGCTCCCGCCCCTCGACTCGCGCTCGGACGCGAGGTGCGTGCTCGCCTGCCCCCCCGGGAGGGGACACGGCCTTTTTGAGCGAGATCGGGGAAATCACCCTCATCGCCCACCACTCACGCCTCCCTCCCTCTCCCGCTGCCGCCGTATCCGGTCCTAGCCTGCGATACATTGAGACCTCACGCCCCGCGACTGTCTCCCACGCTCGCAGGCGGGCCTATCCGCCGTGCCACTCCATGCATGATCATCGCTGGGGGCAGCGGTGCTCGTGCGACTGCGA
>NW_005201275.1:0-2912 GCF_000372725.1 Emiliania huxleyi CCMP1516 | reverse complement strand
AAGCTTCTTTAGAAAGCGTACGTCCTTTTTGCTCTGCAGAAAACTTGTATTGAACAGCCCCATGTTTGAGTATATCAGAATCAGTAAAAGCGGTATGTTTCATCGCGCACGCATGCCTGTAGTCGCATTCGGTTTGTGGCCGATGACGAGAGCTCCGCTCCTACAAGGGCGTCTCTGCTCGCAGCTCGGGCAGCGCCACCTCTGCGACAGCGTGCGCCTCCCACAACGCGCTCGACACCTACACTCGCAAAGCTCTGTCACGACATTGTGCGCCCTCCACCGAGGGAGGGAGAGAGGAGGGTGGGCCACCTCCACCGGCATCCCTGCCCTCCGCGCGAGCGCCACCGCCTCGCCCGCGCCGTCGAGGGGAAGGATTCGCGTTCGGCCGCTCCCCTCGCGGCAATACAGCCTCGCCTCGGGAGGCAGCAGCGCCACGCCCGACGGCGCGGCCGGCGTGTTCGCCTTCATGTCTCTATATCGCACTGCGCCTGCGCCGCCGGGGCGCGCCAGCGCAACCTGCTTCGGCTCGAGCCCCGCCTCGGCCAGCGAGCGCAGCATGACTGCGGAGAGGTCCTCGCCCGCGAGAGGGTCGGCGGCGGCGCAACGGGCGGCGGAGAAGAAGCTTCCCTTCCGCAAGACGAGCGAAGCTCGCAGGGCCGCGGTACCGAAAAAGCCGCCGCCGCCGCCCGCTCCAACCGCGCTGCCTCGCTCCAATTCCTGCTCGAGCCGCTGTCCGTCGTCCCAGTCCAGCGAGAGTGGGAGCAGCGATCCGCCGGGCTCAGGCGTGGCGCAAATCAGGAGGTGCTCGGCGCCATAGCGTGGCTGTTCCAGCCGTCCAATCCGAAGCGGGACGACCTCAAACGTGGAGCTGTACTGGTCGGTGGCTTGCGGGTTGAGCCAGGATGAGGCGAGCAGCATGGTAGAGATCGAGCCAGCGCGCTGTGCGACAGGGATCGGGCTCCTGCAATCGCGGGAAAGATCCCCTGGCCTCGACGTGCAAGATTCGCGAATGGCCACCGGAGGCCTCGGCGTGTTGACAAGATCGCGTGCCGGGAATTGATGTTTTCTTTTTTCATGTTTTCTTGTTTTTGAAGCGTCCCGCGCTTCGCCCGCCGACGGTGCCGTTATGCTCGTGCCGTGCACGCTTTGTTCGCCGCCCCCCCGCGGCTCTAAGCATCCCAAGCAGTCTTCGGGCTGGCTCTCCTGGCCAGCCAATGACGACAATCGGACCTGCGCGCAGCACGCCCGCGCGGCGAGACGAGCGGCCGGCCACTACTCACAGGCCATCGCCGCATACCTACGGGCCGTGTATCCTACCGCCCTTCTCGATGGCGCCCGCGCACTGGATGAGCTGTTCCTCTCGCGGCTGTGGTACTACTCGCTGAGTCCCGAACCGCCGTGGGCGGTGCTGCTGGCTGCCCACGTGCCAGCCCGCACTGAGTTGCGGCCCTGGTGCGCCTCCTCTCCAAGGAGCCCGTTCCAAGGGAGGGTGCGCAGCCCCGACTGCCTCGCGGGACTATATGACGCTGACCTGCTGCGCTGCGCGAGCGCGTGCGCGTGCGCGACCGCGCTACGGAGCACAGGTTAGACGTTGGCGTCAACGGAAAGGGCGACGCGGCGGCGCGCAGCCAGCCACATGGCATCGTCGGCCAGTCCTTTGCCTCTAGCGCGGTGAGGAACGGCAAGGTCGGCGCCCCCACCTTTCCTCTCCCTTCGCCACACCGCGCACCCCCTTCATGCCTCCTGCGCCAGGTGGATGTCTACCCCGACTCGGGCGAGTTCACGACCAGTGCGATGGCGGAGGGCGCCATTGACGGCTCGGCCAGCGACTACGAGGTCGCCTCAATGTTTGCCACCGACTTTGCCTTTTCGCGCTTCAATGCGGCCGAGAGGAGCCGGACAGTGGCGTCGTCGAGCACTGCATCCAAAATCAACAAGATCATTGACTCGATGCGTAAACGCGGCTCGATCGCTAGAAAGGCGACGGCGTCAGATGGCCGATAGCCGCTCCTCGTAGGGGTGAGCTGGGATCAGCACATGCATGTGGGGCGTTGGCGAGTGAAGGTGGTGGAATTCGACGTAAAAAAGAAATGAGTGTGGGACTGCCCAGCGGTATGCCTCGCACCCGATCGAAGAAGCGCGCTCCTGCGTCCTCTTCATCCGGCGGTGCGTCGGGCAGCCTCTGCGAACGGTCGCCGGCTGCGCTACGGCTGATCTCCGAGTGCCTCGACAGCGACGACCTGCTGCTTCACGTGCTCGGCCTCCTGCCGCTGGCGGGCCTCGGCCGTGCGGCGTGCGTCTCGTCCCGCTGGGCGAGGCTCGCTGCGAGCAACTCGCTCTGGGCGTCTCTTGCGGAGCGAGTGTGGGAGGGCCGGCACGTCTCCGAGGCTTGCCGCGCGCAGCGGCGGCAGCACGGCAGGAGCGCACTCCGCCGCTCGCTCGCCGAGTCGGAGGCGCGGCACATTGACCCGTCGCTGCTGTGCGAGCTGACGTGGCACTTTCGCTTCAAGCGCGCCGCTGGGGAGCACTGGACAGGGAGCGACCCGTACTGGCAGGGCGCCCGCGCGCGCACGCTCCGCTTTGAGCCCGACGGCGCCGCGCCCGCTCAGAGGGGAGGGAGACGCGGGAGACACGCCCACGACATGTCCGCGGCATGCCCTGCAGGCGCTGTCCGCTGGGAGGAGGAGGCGTGGGACGGGCTGATGCGGTGGCGGCTGGAGGGCGGCTCGCTGCTGCGGGTGTCACACGCTCAGCTTGGCGCCTTCCCCGCCGAGCGGCTGGTGCGGCATCCGCCGAGCTGGGGGTGCGCTCCCAGACGCGGGGGATTCGGACGAGATCTAGCACGCTCGAGACTCCCTCGTCAGCATTCGTGTGCACGCGATGCTCCGACCCCGCTGGTCCCGTGCTCACGC
>NW_005201276.1:9929-11730 GCF_000372725.1 Emiliania huxleyi CCMP1516 | reverse complement strand
TGCGTGAACGGCGTCTCTTCACAGCTGCAGCCGTGAGCAGGCTCCGCGCCGCGTGCGAGGGGCTGCGGCGCGTGCTCTCGGCGAACAGAGACGCGTCTTTCTCCCTCGAGTGTTTGGTCGGCGAGACGGACGTGTCGGGCTGCCTCACGCGCGCGCAGCTCGAGGAGATGGCGGCGAGATCTAGCCGAGATCTAGCCGAGGCGTAGCGAGAGAGGTAGGTATAGCTCGAGGGAGATGGCGGCGCGAGAGTACCCGCGATATGGCCGAGAGAGAGCCGAGATCGAGCAGCTCGAGGAGATGGCGGCGCCGCTGCGTGGGCGGGAGGAGGGGGCGGGGAGGCGTGGACAGCGCCTCTTCTCACGCGAGGCAGTGAGCAGGCGCCGCTGCTTGGGCGGGTGCGGGAGGCGTGCTGCGCGGCGCTGCGCGGCGCCGGCCTCGAGCCGCGCGACGTCTACTCCGTCGAGATGTTGGGAGGCCTCTCGAGGATGCCTGCCGTCGGGGAGGCCGTCTCTACCTCCTTCCAGATGCCGACGCGCCGCTCGCTCAACGCGGAGGAGGCACGAGATCTGGGGAGAGATGGGGAGATGTTCCGCTTCTAGGCACGAGAGATGGGGAGAGATGGGGAGATGTTCCGCTTCTAGGCGGTCGCTCGCGGCGCGGCGCTCGCGGCCGCGCTTTCGAGCCGGTCCTTCCGCGCCAAGGAGCGTGCGTGCTTGCGAGAGCGATTCCTCCTCCTCCTCGGTCGTCAGAATGAGACGGAGGGCGATAGGAGTTTGCCGTCTGCGAGTGCCTCTCGGCTGGCTACACCTTCGAGTGGGCCTCCACCCACCCGCCTCCCGCTGCTGGTGCTGGCGGCGGTGCTGTTGCCTCGGATCTCGCCGGCCGTGTCGACGCGCCGGCGCGCGCTCCGCTGCCGTGGCGCGCTTCGGTCGAAGGGACAGTCCCGCTGACTTGCGAGGTGCGCGCGGGGTGCGACGGCGCCGCCAGCCCCGCGCTGCTGCGCGCCGAGCTCAAGGGTGGCGGCGGATCGCAGCGGCGCAGGCCGCTCGTGCGGCGCGGGGGCGGCGCAGGGGCGGGGCAGGAGGGGCCGCGGGCGGGCGAGGCGGTGCGGCTCGAGTTCTCGGTGCGTGTGCGCTCGGCTGCGGGAGGAGGAGGAGGAGGAGGGGGGTGTGGCATCGGTGCGCGGTTTGGGGTCTGTAGGTGAGCGAGAGCGGTCTGCCAGAGCTGCGTGCGACCGTCGTCGAGGCGGAGGCGCCGGTGCAGGCTGCCGCTGGAGCGTTGGAGGGGGACGCGGCGGAGGAGGAGAGGGGAGAGGGGGAGGAGGAGGAGGGGGAGGGGGAGGAGGGCGTGGAGGCGGTCGGCGCCGACGAGGCTGGCGGCGGAGGCGGAGAGGGAGAGGAGGACAGTTTCGGCGCGGGGCAGGAGGCGGGCGCGGTCGGCGGCAAGGGTGCGGCGGCGGACGCGCTCTCTTCCCGCCCCGCGCCGCTCGAGATCGAGAGGCGTCGCTTCGGCCGAGATCTTCCCCTCTCCACCTCCTTTCCCCTCCTCTCCCCTCCTCTCTTTTCTCTCCTCGCTTCCTCTCCTCTCCCCCTCTCCTCTCTTCCCTCCTCTTTTCCCCTCCCCTGCCCGGGGCGCCGGCTGCGCAGAGGGTTCCCCGTCGCTCAGGGGGGCCGGTCTCGCTCGCCGACCGATCGGGCTCGGTGCTCGAATGCGTATTCAGGGCCAATGCGGTTTCCTGGCCTCCTCTGCTCCTTAGCCACACCGGACTGGGTTCAGGCGCCGCAGCTTCGTTCCTCTCGCA
>NW_005201276.1:3260-7491 GCF_000372725.1 Emiliania huxleyi CCMP1516 | reverse complement strand
AGAGCTGCAGAGCGATGGCGAGCAGCCTCCCGGCACGGCCCGCCGAAGCGTCGGCCGCCGCCTGCTCGACCGACTGGTCGACGTGCCAGCCAAAATGGTCGGCAGGCGAAACGTATGTGGACACGATCGGCGCCTCGAGGCCGTCGCTCTCCGCGCGGGAGAGTCTCCACAAGCTGCGATCGGCGGTGAGCGCCAGCGAGAGCAGGCGCTGCTTCGCCCAGGCCGGAAGCTCGAGAGCGCCGCTCGGTCCATCCGACCGGAAGCCGTCTCCCACGACATACGTTCGCGAGACCCACGGCGCGTCGGAGTTCGGATTTGAGCGGACGTCGGCGGTGGCGTTTGCGGCGGCGGAGCGCGAGGCCTCTCGCAGCTCGGCGCACTCGGAAGGCGTAAATGCGCCGAGAAACGAGGCGCTGAGGCCGGCGGCGCCGGCGACGAAGTTGTTGGCGACGCAGGTTTCGGCGGCGCCAGTGATACTGGTGCTGATGAGGATAAAGAGTAGCCGGAACATGGCCGACGGCCTTTCGTTACGGAGAAAAAAGAAATTTAAGAGGGGCGCCCTGGCACAACACTGTCATGGTCCTCATCTGTCTAGCGTCCACCCATACCGCGTTGGTGTCCAGTCCGAGCCTGGCTGTTCTTCACCTTTCTACCTACCTACCTATGGTCCTACTCTCTGAATACGTATTCCACGTATTCCAATCGACCCCTCCTAGGGCTGTATTCTACCCGTATTGGCAGTATTCCGCCCGTATTCCACACGTATTCCAGAATACGTATTCCAAACGAGGCCCAAAAAGCGACGTATTCCGTCCGTAAAATTTTCTTCGCTCCGCGAATTCAGAGAGTAGGGTCATGGTGAACCAATCTCGATGTATCTCCAGTCGTAGCGGTGGAACTTTAAACGGCTCGGTCAATTATTTAGCCATATATGAGAGGATCACGCCACAGTGTCGTTTGAGTCGACAGTAACTCTCCCACAGCCCACGTAACTCCGTCTAGCGTCTTTTTCAGGCACCCGGAGCCCTCCGCGGCCGCTTCTACGCCGGCGAACGCACCATCAAGCTGCTGTACGGCCCCGGCATTGCCTCCCCTGGCTTAGCTCTCAATCAGTATATTGTGCACATGGTCAGTCTCTACAATATACTCACTGACACTGAACCTCCCAGACGCCAGAGCTCGTCCCGGTCCGTCACGGCCATCCTTGTCCTCCGGCGGGCCCCCGGCCGCGGCGCGATGCGGCGGCGTCACAAATCCGAACGCAGAGCACCGGGACGCGGTCGGGCGATCTGAGGCCCAGGTAGGCGAATGCATTGCCCATCCAGGGCTATCACCTGGACCATCAACAGGCACCTGCGGCGCCGTGCTCAGGAGCTGCTGTTCACTCGCTCGAACTGTGTGCCTGAAAGGGTTAAAAATGGCGCACACACCAGAGAGTTTTCTTCCTTTTCTTTCTTTCTTTTACACTAGGCACGTGGCGCGCACTACGGGAAAAGAATTGTAGCGCGAAAGACAGAAAAAGAATTCTTAAGATACAAGCCTCTCTCACAGCACACTGGCACGACAAGGGCGCAGACTGGCGCGGACTGGCACACACACAGGCTCACCACCGGAGCCGCCTAAGCGACTCCGTTAAGAACGGCAATGCACTCCGCACAGAAAAAGAACCCCCCTGCCGTGTGCCGAACTCTAACCCGGGGAACCCAAGAAGTTCGTCGGCTGCACCACACTCCTCTGCTTAAAAAGCAAAACTCGCTCCCTCTCAAATGAAAATTTAATCCCCTCCCTCTCGACAAACAGCCACGAGCTGCGTGTGTTGCCGAGAGATGCGGACAGAGAGGCGGCGCGTCTCTCATTCGTCTTTTACCCGGCCGACTCGCCGTCAGGCTCCGCGTCAGTAGGCTCCTCCGGCTCCACAACGGGGGTGAGAGCAAAGGAGTAGGATAGGCTCGCGCCGCTCTCGACTGGCACTAGCACTATGTCCGACACCTCACCGGAATCTGCGTCGGGCAGGCTGATTGACGCGGTTGCAAGCGGCTGATCGTGCTCCGTCGAACAAAGCTGAACCACCAAGGTCGGCGGAGCATCCCTGCCCGCGGGGAGGCGAAGCTTGAGCGCCTCCTCAAACGCCATCTCCTCCCCTGCACCGACTGCCTCGGTCTGAACGGTCTGTGCATCGTCTTCGGGTTGCGGCGCAGACAGTTGGATACGAAGAAAGCGCTCGCTTTCGCCCGCTGCCGGTTCCTCCCCTTCCGTCCTCGGCTGAGCTATTCGCACGTTGGTGATGGCGAGGTCCGCCGCGGGGATTTTAGCCAAGAGTAGGTCCAACTGGCTGGAGTAGGCGGCCACGTCCTCCTTGAGGCGCGCATTTTCTGCGAGAAGCTCTCCGACGTCCTCCTTTGCCTCGTCCGTCAGTGTGAGTTCAGCATCAAAGAGGTCGCGCTGCGAGGGGGGGGGGGGGTCGCTTTCCTGGCGGGGGACGTGGCTAGGAGCGGGGCTGCAATGTCAGGCGTACCAGCAGCTTCACCGGATCCTCGGGCCGCGCCTCACTCTCAGCCAGGCCCACCAAGATGCGCACAATCTCCTGGGCGGCCTGTGAGCGGACGAGGTAGCCGCGAAACTCCGGCTCGCCTAGCTCGTCGAGCTCGCCGGTGAGGTTCTCCAGTGGCAGCGCCGCGACCTCGGCCGCCATTGTACGTAACCGAAAACGGATCAGAAGAGAAACACCCCCAAACGGGACACGCTGTGGTTCAGACGATCGCCACCTCCGGGCCGCTCTGGCGCCGCCTCCACCGCCTCCCCGCCTGGCCGCAATACCTTGCGGCATTTAATAATCACCGCCGAGCTGCTCAAAATCCTTCGAGCCTGTGTAAACAACTCTCTCTCTCAAGCAGACAGGCTCGACACAGGTGCGGACTGGCGCGTGCTAGCACTATCACATAAACTAAAAGGATCTGACTGGGTGGGTGGGACTGGTGCTGGTGCTGGTGTGCCGGTACGCACTCACTGGCACCTGCCGACTGGCACTAGCGGTGAACCTTCTTTTGTACTAGGCTAGGATTGATTGAGAGCCAGCCTCGCTCTCAATCCTAGAAGTCGAAGGATTGTGAGCAGCACTCCTCGCAATCGTAGCATCTCTGTGCGATTGTGAGCGCCTACGCTCGCAACATCTTCTAGGACTAAGAGCAGCTCCGCTCCCAAGAAAGATGACTGGTGACGCCTACGCACTGACTTCAGTGCGCGCCAGACAGAGAGACAGTCAGTCCTGTGTGCAGCCTGTGTGTGCGCCTGGTGTTTGTTCTGCGAGGCTTCAACATTCTTTCTTTTGAGAGCGCCTTCTTTCAAGAGGTCGCCCGGCGGAGATAAGGGGAACAAAGGATGCAAAAGCGTACTCAAAAACAGCTGCCCTCATCAGCCGTGACAGAATATCCGTCGGCCATCGCTTTACCAGGGGAAACAAGGCTGCAAAAGCGTACTCAAAAATGAGCCCCGGCGGAGATCCACGCATATATGGTTCGGCCGTGATATGCAATCCGCCGTCGGCCTTAGCCCTAAGCCCTAAAGCCCTCGGCCTTTCCAGGTGGTCGCCGCCATAGCTTTCCCAGGAGCGCTCGCGCTCCCCGAATACTCACGCCCGCCACCCCCTCGCCGCAGCGCTCGTCCTCACGTCTTCTGCTCGCAATGCTGTACTCGCTCCCAGCGCTCCTCCTCGCGTTTGCGTCGCAACCCGAGCCGTGCCCCGAGCCGATCGTCTGCCCAACGTGCCCTGTGCTCCCCGAGGAAGCGACGTGCGCGCGGATCGCCCCACACTCCCGCCAATCCACGTCGCCGTCACCACCTTCCTGACGCCGTGCATCCTCCTCCTGACACCTCATCCAGGTGCCAGGCTGGCGACGGGCGCCGCCGCCTCGCCCTCGCGTCTACCAACGAGTACCTGACGGCGCCGAGGGACCACGTCTTCACGCCCGAGCACATGTCGAACCCAAGCGCATACGAGCCGGCGCGCCAGACGTGCGCGATGGTCAAGGCGCCGCCTCACCCCACCGCCGCCTCACCCCACCGCCGCCCTCGCCGCCGCCGCCCTCGCGACCCCCGCCCAGCCCGCCTCCGCGGAGCCCGCCGCCGCCCTCGCCGCCACGCCCAACGCTTTACCACTCAGCCCGCCGCCGTCGAGCCCACCACCGCCCTCGCCGCGCAGACGGGCTACGACATGCACTGCTGCAACGCCTCG
>NW_005201276.1:0-2089 GCF_000372725.1 Emiliania huxleyi CCMP1516 | reverse complement strand
TACGAGTGGACGCGCCCGTCCACAAACTGCGCCATGACCGTCTCGGGCAAGACGCCGCTGCGCATGACGGGCGTGTCAAAGCAGGAGTGGGGCGGCACCAACCCGGACAAGCCCAACCAGTGGGCCATCGCCGAGACGGGCCTCGGAAAGACCAAGACCACGGACGGCGAGCCGAAGTGGGACAAGTCGACCCTGCCGCTCGGCAGCGACCGCGCGTCGACGCTCATCTTCCTCGAGGCGGAGTTCAAGGCGGCGCTCGACGCGCTCGACGGCGTCGCCGTGCGCGAAAGCGGCGTCGCCTCGCGCAACGGCTCGCCGCTCCCCGAGTCGATCTCCGCAAAAGTGTACCACGTCATGGCGGACCAGGTGGTGATGGGTCCGCAGCGCGAGGCGGGCCTCTCGTACGTCGACTCCCTCTACTGGGGCAAGGGCGACAACGTCTTCTTCGCCGAGGACTCGAACGCGCCTGGCGGCTACAACATCGCCGGCATCTACAACCTCGAAACGCGCAAGACGGTCACCATCGCCGGAGCCATCGGCGACGACAACGTCAAGTTCAACAACGTGGCCAACGTGCCGGCCGGCTCGATCCACCGGCGCTCCGACCAAGAGCTGACCGGCGCGCTCCACCCGCCCGCCCCGCGACCGAGTCCGCACTGCGGCGGCGCACCCACTCTGTGACCCACACGCAACCACACCGAATCCGCCCCTCAGGCTGGTTCGACGCGTCGGCCTCGCTCACCTGCGACGTGGACGCCTCCACCGGCACGTGCTCGCCCCAAGAGATGTACGACACGCAGACCTCCAAGCACATGATCCTCAACAACCAGATGAAGGGCTACGGCGAGGGCTGCATGGACTACGGGTGCGCGCCCAAATCCGACGTCTCAAACCCTGCCCGAACCCTGCCCCGGAGCCCCTCCGCCTTCCCTATAGCCTATACGCCTCTGTGCCTCCCGCCTCTGCCTCAGGTTCTACTACACGGCGCAAATGATGTACATCGCCATCCCCGAGTTCGACTGGGCGACGACCACCCTCGCCGCGCCGACGCCGGAAGGCTCGCGCCGCCGCAAGCTCGAGCTCGCCGAGAAGAAGAAGTTTGAGAAGCAGCCGCGCCGCCGCAAGCTCTTTGAGGAGTGCACCGAAGACCTGGAGGTGCGACGTGGGGGCGGACGGCGCACACTGTCGTGTGAACAGCGACTCTTCACATCGCGTGCTGTGGACAGGGCGCGTGGACCGACGACGACGAGTTCCAGGAGTGCCAGCTTCACTAGGCTGCGCTGCCCGACCGCCCCCGCGCTTCCTGCCGCGTCCGAGAGTCGCAAGCACACGCGCCTCTGTCGCTCGCGCTTCTCTGGAGAGCGCGCGCAGAGGCTCGCCTCGATGACGCGGCGTGGAGATAGTGCCCCAGCCCCCCCTAGCTTGGGGGCGAGTGCCCCTAGGAGTGCCCGTGCCGTTCCCGATTTGGAGCATGCGGTTCGCCGCTTCCGCTCTCTGCTGGGATAGTGTTCGTCGAGCCGCTTTTGCCCGCATCGCCGCGTGTCCCCCCTCCCCCGGCCTGGAGCATGCTCTTGAGATGTCCGCCTCTGCTCTCCGCCTGTGCGCGGCGCCCTTTCTGTAGAGTACACGTGTCACAGTTTTTTCCATAACGGGAGATAACGGACACACGTTTGACAAACGATTGAGCCGCGTGCGACAGCGTCAGGCCAGCGCTACGGTTCGCGGTTCGCAATGTGCAGAGAGGCTTACACGTGGGACACACTTACTGGGCTAGCCACGTATACTCGTACGGTGATTTCGCGCGGCTGGCTGCTTGCCCCTCGCGTCCCTCAGGGGGGGGCGAGGACCGAGCGCACCGCGTCGGCGTCGAGCGCGACTCCGGCGTCTGCCGCCCGGCGCAACGGCTCGTCGACGCTGTTGGCGCCAATCAAATGCCAAGCTGTCGTCTGTGCGCGCTGCCCGATGCGCTCAACACGCGCCCTGGCCTGCGACTCGAGCAGCACCGAGGAGAGCACGTCCACGAAGACGACGTGCTGCGCGCAGGTGAGCGTGAGGCCCGCGGCAGCGGGGCCCGCCTCGAGCACGATGG
>NW_005201277.1:450955-460590 GCF_000372725.1 Emiliania huxleyi CCMP1516 | reverse complement strand
ATGCGGCGGAGGAGAGTTCGGAGGCGGCGGCGAGGGCGGAGGCGGCGGCGAGGGCAGAGGCGGCGGCAAGTGGGGGTGGCGACGGCGGCGGAGGCGAGGGTGGTGGCAGCGAGGGAAGCGAGGGTGGTGGCGGCGAGGGCGCTGCCCGCCGGTTAGCCCACCGCCCGGGTGCGTCGTGGAGGACGCAGCGCCACTCGCGCCCGTGCAGAGCCGCCGGCCGACGCAGCACCACTGGCGCTCGCACCAGCCGCCGGCCGAGGTGCAGAACTGTGACTTCACGACTACACGGCGGCGCCGCTCGGGGGGGTACCTTTCTGTGCGCCGTCAGCCTCGTTGTCGGGAGGCAAGTCGTCGCCACGCGGAGCGCTCATCACCTACGGCCCCAACGACAGCGCTCTAGCGCCGCCCTCACGCGTGCGGCGACGCCGCCATCGCCCCTCCGTGAGCCCGGGAGTGCGTGGACCGGCAGGTAAGGCTGTGGCGGGAGGCACACACCGGCGACACCGGCTCGACGCTCAGCGGTCGGCGGCGAGGAGGCGGCGCAGCCGGGCCGGGCCGCGCTGCGAGCCACCGCTCGGGCCTGCCGGCAGGTTGCTGCGGACCCTGTGGCGCCCGCCGGGCACACGAATGGCGCCCGCCGGCCCGAGGGAAGGAATTGGGGCGCCGCTTCATCGTGCCGGCAAAAGAGATTAGGCGAAACTAGCGGCGCGCCGACGGCGGAGGAGATATGCTATTTTGACGCCAAAACGTCGAACCACGGAATCAAGAAGAAGAAACTACCCCGAATGGAATCTAAGATACGGAAGAGCCCGAGAGAGAAGGGAAGGGTGGTGTTTAGTATCATCGTACTATGGACTCGGGGCCGGTGCTTTGACGCAGCACAGTGTGCTTCGTGGTAGCATGAACTCAGAACGGCCCCCCGAGAGCGCCTCTTCGACGCCCACGGCGTTCGGCCGGGGCGTCCTGGGCGGGCAAACGCCCGCCCCGGCGGCCGACTCTGGGATTGTAGGTCGAGTCTTGGTGGTACGGAGACGGTCACGAGACGGGACGGACGGGACGGACGGGACCTCCGGACTCTAGGACGACGCCACGGGACTCTAGGAGAGAGAGTGTGAAGGGAGTCTGGCGGGGCTTTGGCCCGACGTCCCCCCCCTCGACGAGTCGACGTACGGCTCTAGTCGAGCAACCGTAACTCGCTTCGTTAATCTCTCCGGACCTTCGATGTGAGTCATGTCGGAGTCCATCGGCGGAGTCGTCGACATTGTGGTCGACGGCGTGTGCGAACCGATAGCGCAGTGGCGTGTGTCGGCGAGCGAGCCGAAGGCGCGGGAGAGAGAGAAAGTCGAGAAAAACTCTCTCGGCGGAGTGGTCGACATCGTAGTCGACGGCGTGCGAACCAATTGCGTAGCAATCGTGTGGATCACCGGTATTACATACGCCCTGGCGAGGCGACGGCGAGACGGCTGACGGCAGCAGAGCCATCAGAGGAGGCGCCGCTGGTGACGAGGGCGACGCAGAGGGCGTCGGCGGTGGACGCATGGCTCTCGATGGCGGCGATGGCGGCGATGGCGGCGAGAGGGCGCCGGCGGAGGAGGCACCACTGCGGGTGTCAAGCCTGGCGTCCCAGGCTGAAGCAGAGGCGGAGGCGCCGAGGTCGGGGGCGCCGGCGGCGATGCCGCTGTAGAGATATCGCAGGCATCTGTAGTCCTCGCTGGCCACCGGGTGATCAGTCCAGAGGCCAGGAGCAATGGTGACGCCGTTGATGCAGAAGATGTCGATGCCGGATGTCGCGCAGGACCCGACTTCCTCTTAGGCGGACCCTCCCGATGCCAGGACGCATCTAGTGCTAGTGTCGCTTTAGGAAATGCGGCGGCGAATGGCAAAGCGCATAAAGAAAGTCGGGGTCTCCGCTCGGCAGTGAGAGTGACTCGGTGACTGTCTGTGCTGTCTACCGCAGCAAAACTGGCCCCAGGTTTTTGGGCTTCGGTTTCGTCGCCAAGCATATAGCCGGCTGCGGCACCTTCAGAAAAATCGAGCGCAAAAAAATCGTCTCGTCTCGTATAGGGATGTGGAAGTGGTGGCTCTGTTTGCGTCGCGCCAGACCCTTAAATGGGCTTGATCCGAAAGTGGAGGCCGATCAGCGAGAAGACAAAGCACTTGAGGTCCTGCCAGAGCGCGGAGCAGGTCAGCGGGTCGGGCTGAGGGCTCTCCACGCCGGGGCAGCCGCGAGACCTGGACCAGATAGTAGAAAACGCGCAAGCCCTCTGGGTCTTTGGACTCCTGCACATCAAGCAACGAGCCGATCTTGCCCGTCGCAAACGAGATGTGCTGGCCGCCCGATATGACCTCGAACTCCTGGCCGTGCGGAACGGAGCGGGGGGTGGGGACGGGTGAGTGGGTGTGCGGGGGGAAGGGGGGGGGGGCGATGGAGCTACGCGACGAAGTGCGTGCATGGAAAGGTGTTGGCGCGTGGGAGGGCGGTACAGAAGGGCGGAGCTTGATCTCGGAAGCCGCGCTCGGCCCAGACGCGGTTGGGCGGCGGGGCTCGCCTGCCGGCCGTTGCGGTCGGGCTCAGGCCACTGCTTGTCGTCCTCGCGCACGATCTCGGACTCGGCCACGATCCGCTTCAGCTCAGCCACCACCGCCTGCGACACGTACGCCTGCTTTCGGATCATCGTGTCGTTCTTGTAGTTTGAGTTGTTGGCGTAGCGCAGCCGGCCGTCGGGACGGATCTCGAACTCGAGGAACTCGTGGCCGAACTTTCCCTTGTGGCCGACCTGCGGGGGGGTGGGCGGCTTTTGGTCGAGTGGTCTGGGGTTCGAGCCCGGCCGGGCGAGTAGCGCGGAGCGCTCGCGGCGCGGCGCACGTAGTAGCGGAGGTAGAAGTCCTGTTCTTCTTCCATGGAGCGAGCTCTTCTGGCGGGCTTTCCTCGACTCTCTCTCCCCTGTCAGCGTGCGCCGCCCCTCTAGCCCGGGGTAAGAAGAATTTTCATACCGCACATTCTCGCACAAAATTCTCGCACATCACTGGCCACGGGACTGGCATGCGCTGGCACTACGCCTAACACCACCTAGCAAAAAGAATTTGAGATGGCGAATTCAACCAACGGCCTGTTGGCCTCAGTCCGCTCGCTGGCCCGTCAGTCAGGGATGCTCGCCGGAAGCGTCGATGCAAAGTCAAACAAAGGAAAGTTGCCGCTCGTCACCGGCGCCGCCTAGGCTGGGAAAAGAAACTTGCGACCGCTCTCTTGCACACACAACGCTGGCTGGGCACGGGACTGGCACGCACTGGCAGTAACACAGGTACGCTACGGGAGCCGCCTGAGTGAGCGACTCTCGCGAGGGCGGCGAGCGAGGCACTTAGCTCTCCGTGCACTCGACCCCCCTCCCCCCCCTGCCCCCCCCTGGCAACCAGCAACGTTCACAGCC
The DNA here is from genome assembly GCF_000372725.1 of Emiliania huxleyi CCMP1516. Classification (NCBI taxonomy): domain Eukaryota; phylum Haptophyta; order Isochrysidales; family Noelaerhabdaceae; genus Emiliania; species Emiliania huxleyi. The sequence goes on along the minus strand of NW_005201277.1, from coordinate 457,162 downwards.
GAGTGTGGACTCCTATGTAGGGGTGAACCTGGTACAGTGCTGCTCACATCCTTCGACTTCTAGGATCGCGCGAGGCTGCTCCCACTCCTAGCCTGGTAGAAAACGCTGTGCCGCCCCTTACTTATCGCGCCCTTTATTTACTTCAAGTCGGAGTTCTGCCTGTGTTAGTGCGCACCGACAGACAGGGGACAGCACGCGCTAGTCCGCACCTCCGTGTGTCGAGCCTGTCTGCTGTGAGACAGAGAGAGTTTTGTTTGATACTTCCTGCCTCGACAGGGAGGGGGCGCGGAAAGGAGAAGCCTCTTATTTCCTGCGAACACGTTGCTTCTAACCCCAGCCAATTCTTGATGACGAGATCGGCCGTCGATCCCGAGGCACGAGGGTCGTCGGTTGAGCTAGGGAGCCTGGCGATGGACGCCACCACGACACCCTCGTGGCATCTCTCGCCGTCGGCGAGCAAGGGGCTCGCGGAGGCAATCATGTGTACAGCGTGAATTGTCAATTGGCGGTTTCGCCCGCCATTACTCGTGCGTCCTCTGTCTCCTTAGACGCTCCGCCCCACGGCTCTGTCTGTTTTGTTTCCTCGCTCGTGGTCCAAGTCACCTCAGCTGAGACCCTCTTCGCGGCGCACTCGGCTTCGCCTAGTTCGTGGGAAGCGAGCAGGCACCGCGAGCTTGAGAGTCTTCACCCATTGCGCACCTCTTACTAGTGTCCTTGTGGCTGAGACTTGGGAGGTATCGATTGGGACTCCCTACCTTAGAGGGCGGTAGGAAACCCAAACCAACACCCCTTGCGCTCTTCACAAAGGGGCTCTCATAGCAGAAGGTGGGCGGAGAGAATTAAGCTATAAATAAGCAAGTACGTACAGCGGGGAGGAGTGGTAGGAAACGGAACCCGTTCACCCTTGGGTATTCATGCCTTCGTTCCCACCGCTGTGCGCCCCCCCCCCCCCCCAGCGGGTCCCCAAGGGTGAACGGAACTTGCTGTTGCTCGACTGTCTGTGCTTGTGCGTCTTGGTTGGAGCATTTGGAGCACTTGGAGTGCAGTCATCAGCCTCACACCCAGGGCCGGGGAGCTAAGAAGGAAGCGCAGCAGCGGCCCGGATCTGGGCCGGATGACCGGGATCGGGTTGCGAGTTAGAGAGCCCTAGCCCTGGGGGCGGGGGGGGGGGGGTGCGCGGTCGCAGGGCCATAACACGGGTCTCCGAGGGTTAGCCCTTCGCTTTGGGTCCTGGGGGTTTGTTTCGCGCAAGATGTAACGGGTGGCTAAGGGCTTTGCTCGCAAGGCGCCCGCGACGCATTGACAAATCTGCGATACCCCCACACGAACAAATAGCAAAATCCGAATACCGTGCACAAATGTGGTGAGCCGTGCAAGCCTTCAGCTGGTGCTAAGACTTCCGTAAATTGAAACCAAGAGCGTCCGCCAAATCCGTGCTTTCGGCGCACGTTGAGGGGAAGCCGCTGATCGAGCCCAGCGTGCCCGCGGCCGCTTCCCGCGCAGCACCGCCGCTGGGGACGACACGCTGCGGAATCGGATCGATCCCATGGAGGAGGAGGGCGCAGTCGGCGAATTGGAGGAGGAGGAGGGCGACGAATGGGAGGAGGAGGGCGCAGTCGACGTTGTCATGTCTGACTCAGAGGAGGAGTTGGAGGTGCTCCGGCAACCTGGCCTGATTCAGAAGCTCGCCGCCGTTGTCACTCAACGTGCGTCATGCGTGATCGAGCTTGAGGGAGGAGCCCCGCTAACGATTCGGCCGGCAACCCAACGCCGCCGCCCATACCCGCCACCCACAAAGCGCCTGCTCTACTATCCCATACACCCTCTCCACTTTTCCACTGATCATGCCTGTGATAGCACCATCACTGCCGCCGTCCTGGTTTTGAACGTGGCAGCTAGACTCTAGGGACTCGGTAGTTGTGACCCCCCTGAGTGAGGACAGAGAGAGCTTTTGTGGTGTTGCTGTTGGTGTACGCGCAAAACGGGACAGGGTGGTTGTTCTGACTCTCAAACTTCCCTTCTAGCTCTTAGCATGAGCCGCGCCCTGTGTCCGACCCCCTTTGCGCAGCAACACCTTAAAACTTTTAGGCCCTCCCAATTCGGGTGGGTCGGAGCGTGGCGGAGATGGCCCCGAGTTTGAAAAGGGCGACCGACGCTTGCGTCCTAGCCTCCAACAACGCCTCCCCGGCGCAGAGGGGCCCCCGGAGGGATGCTCAACCGCTCTACGCCACGCCGCTTGCGGCGGTCCTATTCCCAGGGAGTTTTATTGTAAAATTCCTATTCCCAGCTCCGCTGAGGACCTCTGCGTGAACGGAACCCGTTGCATTCCCTCCGCGGTTGTGGATCCGCACGCAACACCTCCGCGCGTGTTGGGCGAGTCGCCAAACCGCACTCCGAGTGCTCCAGGTGCAGCTGAGCGAGTGATGTGCCAGGGCCCCCTGCTTGCACTGCCGCCGCCTGGGGCCTCAGCCCGGTCGGAGTCAGCTCCGATGGACACCCCTCCTGAACAGCAGCTCCCGCCGCCGCCGTCGCCAACTCTAGGAGCCTTCAGCAGTTCGGTCAGGGAGCAACGGCCGCAGTCGACGAGCTGCTCCCTCTTTTTAGGAATCGCTGTGATGTGTATGCTCGCAAGCCTCTTCTGGGCCGGCCCGGCCATTCTCGTTGCCTGCAGGGTTGGGCACTGTGGGAGAGGTCGGCCAGAGGCGGCCGAGCTCTTTCCCGCAGCATCGCTTCCGACAGACCGGTCGCCCGCTGCCAGGGAGTGGACACAGGGCGAGGGCGGTGGAACGCATCTGCTGAATTGATGACCAATGCGCAGCCAGGTGCACGCAGCCGGTCGTGTAATGGAGCCAGCAAAATATTGTGGGACCTCCGTCTAGAGAAGACGGCCGACGCGCAGCCCCGCGACGGAGCTGGCATATACAGCAGGAGCTGGGCCCTGCACAGTCCCGTTTTGGTATTACGTGAAGGTAAAACGTAGAAGCTACGATTCTGTGTTGTGTGTGCTGTGTCCTGTGTGGGGGTGCCGCGAGGCGGTGGCGCGTGTGGGTGTGGCGGGACTGGGGTCTGGGGAGCTTGTCAATCAGTGCTTGTGCGTGAAACCTGAAACGTACGGAGAGATTTAGAACACTCCGCGACGCCGAGGGCGGGCGCCGGCCGGTGGCGATCGTAAACGGCCAGAGGCGCTGCCAATTGCACTCCAAGTGCTCCAAGGGCCAGCTCTTTCACCCCTCTGAGAGTCCGTCTCTCGCGCGCCGCCCGCTCCTCCGTGCCCCCTCTCAAGGCCGCGGCGGCTTGTGCCCCCTCAAATCTCCTCGACCGCAGCGGCCTGGGGCGGCATGGCAGGCGGCGGCGGGGCCGGGGGCGCGGCCGGCGCGGAGGTGGCGGCGGCGGCGGCGGACGACGTGGGCGCATTGTCGCGCAGCAACTGCTCGCAGTTTAGCAGCGACTTGGCGACGATGGCGTTGTTCGGCTCGAGCTCGAGCGCCTTCCGGTACGCGGCGGCCGCCGGGTCGAGCAAGCGCAGCCCGTGCAGCGCGTTGCCCTTGCGCGAGTAGGCCTTTGCCCAGTCCGGCCGCCGCTCGATGCACGCCTCGGCGTCGCTCAGCGCCTATTCCACACCCCTCGGACATGCGTCGCACGTTGCCTACGAGGCGTCCACGCCGCGGCGTCTTGCGTCGCCGCGCTGTACTCCTTCAGGCCCGCGTAGGCGGCGGAGCGGTTCGAGAGGAGCTGTGCGGGCACCTCGGCGGTGGCGTATGCGCCGATCGCCAGCGTGAAGGCCGCGACGGCGCCCGCGTAGTCGTCGCGCTTGTAGCACGCGTTGCCCGCCTGGACCGCAGCCTGATTCGCCTCCGCGGACGTGGCCGCGCCGGCCGTCGGCGCGCCGCCCACGGCCGGCCGCTTCGCGTCGGGCCGAGCAGCGGCGGCCGCCTCGTGCGGCCGCTTCTGCGCTGCGCCGCCGGCCGCGCCGGGCGGCGGGCCGGCCGCGCCGGGCGGCGGGCCGGCGACCGCCGCGACGGAGGGGGCCGGGGGCGGCACTGCCGGCGGCCCCGCCGACCCGGGCGGGAGCTGGCGCTCGAGCGACGTGACGGCCTGCGCGGCGTGGGCGTTGCCCGGGTCGAGGCGGAGGCAGGTGCGGAAGGCCTGCAGCGCGAGCGCCGGCTGCGACATGTTTGCGTGTGCGGTGCCGATCCGCGACCACCCCTTTGAGAAGTTGTGGTCCACGTCGACGCACCGCTTGGCGTGCAGCAGCGAGTTTTTCCAGTCCTTGAGCGACGCGTACACGGCGGAGAGATTGGAGTGCAGCTTGTGCGCGTGTGCAGAGGCGCCACTCGGGTCGAGCGAGATGGCCTGCGAGTAGAGCTTGCGCGCCTCGGCGAGGTTGCCTGCCTGGTAGGCCGCGTTGCCGCGCGCGCGGAGCGCGCCAATGGCCTTCTCCTGCTGCGGAGATAGCTGCTGCTGGGGCGGCCGCGGGGCAGCCGAGGGGCCGGCGGCGCCGCCTGTTGCCTTGGCCTGCTCGGCGCGCTGCCGCGCGCGCTCCTTGTCCGACTCGGCGCGCTCGCACGCGGCGAACCAGTTTGCGACGTCGGAAGCCTCGCGGTCCGTCACCCGCGCCAGCACCGCCAGCTGCCCCTCGTCTGGCCGCTTGCACAGCTCGTAGTACTGGCGGAGCAGTCGGCGCCCCACGGCGGTCAGCTCCGGCCGGGGCGGCGCGCCGCCGCCGCCGCTGGCGGCCGCAGGCCCGGCGGCGGCGTCGCTCGGCGCCGGCGGGCAGCCGCCGTCGGCGCGCTGGTTTTGCTCGCACATGACGCAGTGCCACTTGAGCCGCGAGACGGCCCACTTCTTCTTGTCGGCGGCGAGGGGCCGCCCAAACGGGCCCACGCCGGTGTGTGCGCCGCCCCGCGCCGCCACGGGCGCCTTGGCGAGCTTTCGGGGCGCCTCGGCGGCGGTTGCGGCGGCGTCGCCGTTCGTCGCCCCCTCCTCTGCCGGGGCGGGCGCGTCACCAGCCTCCGCCATCTCCACATCGTCAGCGCCCGCTGCCGCGGCGGCGGCCGCCGCCTCCGCCGCCTCCTCCCTCTCGCGCGCCTCCTTCGCCGCGGCTGCCTCGGCGTCGAGCACGGCCTGCAGCGGAGGCCGGCGCGCGGCAGGCAGGCACTCGATGTGGCAGCAGCCGTAGTGGGGGCAGCCGCCCCCGTCCTCCGAGCTGGTGTCGCACAGCGCGAGCGTCGCGTTGATCTCGTCCTGCATGCCGCACACCTGGCACGCCGAGAAGCGCTCCAGCTTGCAGTTGAAGCACTGCCAGTCGCCGTCGGGGACCGCAGCGATCTTCGGCTCGTGGCACTCCAGGTGGTAGGCGCGGTTGCACCTGGATGGACGCGGTCACAGGAGGCTCAGCGGAGGGGCGCCTGCTCGGATGTGGCGCGCGCGCGCGGCTCCGCACACCAGTCGCAGAAGAGGAGCGCGCCCCCCTCGGGTCCGTCCTCGCGCTCGCAGCTGTCGCACATGGCGTGGTCGTAGTCCTGCTGCGACGTGGTGCCGAAGCGGGCCTCGGCGGGCACCTGATGCGATATGAGACGACATGATACAAGAGAAACAACACAATGTGCGGATGGAGCCTCGGCGGGCACCGCCATCTCGGTGGTCGACGAGAGGCGCGAGTCGGCGATGGCGACGATGTGGGCGGCGCCCGCGGCCGCCTGCAGGGCGAGAGACGGCGTCACAAACAGGGCGGCCGAGGCGGCACCGTCGGCGGCGGTGGTGGCGAGGGCGGTGGTGGCGAGGGCGAGGAGGAGGAGGGCGGGCCGCGTCTGGAATGTGCGTCTCACGGGTCTTCTCGGGAGCGTCTCGCGACGCGTCTCTCGAAGCGCCGCACGCCTGCACGATGAAGCGGCCGTCCAGCGCGTCGACCCGTGTCGGCTGGCGCGCGCTCTTGATCTTTGACCCATTGTGCTCGCCGAGCCCGAGCGCGCCGTGCTGCGGCATCACTCCCCACACCCATAGGCCGCCCTCGCGGTCGATGGCGGCGCAATACCCGCGCCCGACGGCTAGGGAGGAGACGGGCCTGCCACAGGAAGGGCCGATCCCGGGCACCTGCGCGGGAGCACGGGGCGACGTTGTAAGCAGCGGAGGGGGCTCAAAACCAACATCGCACGCGAAAGCCCTAAGTTTTTTGAAGCACCAACGGACCTTTAAAAAGAATTTTAT
>NW_005201277.1:449770-450855 GCF_000372725.1 Emiliania huxleyi CCMP1516 | reverse complement strand
GAGCGGGGGGGGAGCGCCGGCGGGGAGGGGGCCGGGAGGCGAGGCGCGCGCCGGCGTCGGAAGCGACGTGTACGACGAGGCGGTGCGGCCGAAGAAGAAGGGAGTGCCGTCCGAGCCCAGCACAAGAGAGTGCTCCCACCCGGCGGCGACGGCGCACACGCCGAGGTGCGAGGCGGCCTTGACCAGCGTGGGCGCCGTCTTGTCCTTGTTGTCGTCGCCTACGGGTGGCTCGTGGAGGGTGTGCTGGACGTGTCGCGGACGTGTCGCGGTCTCGTCCTCCTCGATCGTCGCCCATCCCGAGCCGCCCCCACGAGCCGGCGCCGCAGCCGTAGAGAGTGCCCGCCCGAGTGAGCGCCAGCGTGTGCAGCCCTCCGGCAGAAGCGGATGCCACGGGGGACTTTGCCCCGCTCAGCATGGCCACCGCGCCCAGCGAGTAGCTGTCGCCCTGCACGGCGACGGGCTCAAACTCGGAGCCGCCGCGCCGGCCGCCGCCGCCGCCCGCATCCTGCCCGAGCGCGCCCTGGTCGGCGGCGCCGCACGTGAGCAAGGACCCGTCGGCGAGAACGACCGCCGTGTGCGCGTTGCCGCACGAGACAGCCACCGCGCGCCGACCGGCCGCGCCCGCCCCGCCGCCAGGGATGGCGACGCGCCCCGGCAGCGGCACATCTTCGCCTAGGGACGCGCCGTCGACACCGCGTCGTGGACGTGTCGTGCGCAGCGGTCCGGCCGCGGTGTCCTCTGCCCCGTCGCTAGGACGTGTGTAGCACCGACAGACGGCTGTCTCGCGGCCTGCCCTCCTGCCTCGCCGCGCATGGTGCGCGAGACAGGCCACGTGGGAGACGGACCCACTCGGGGAGTCTCGCGTCATCTCGGGCAATCTCGGGCAATCTCGGGCAATCTCGGGCAATCTCGGGCTCGCCCGCGGATGCGCCGAGGCCGAGCTGGCCGCGCTTGTTCGAGCCGCACGAGTAGAGCGCGCCCGTCGTCGAGAGGAGGAAGGAGTGCTCCCCCCCGCACGAGACGGCCGAGATTGCAACCTGGGGGGAGGGGGGGGGGGGGCGAGGACGGGCACTCGTGGAGGGAGA
>NW_005201277.1:445612-449628 GCF_000372725.1 Emiliania huxleyi CCMP1516 | reverse complement strand
GGCCTTACCCGCGGGCTTATCATGAGAGGGGAGGCGGGAGGGGGAGGAGAGGAGAGGCAAGAGGGGCAGGGAAGGGAAGGGAGGGGGGGGGTTTCAACGGCGGGAGGGCCAGGGGGGGAGGGGGGAGGGGGGGGAGGGGGGGGGGGGGGGCAGAGGCGAAGGCACGCACCCCGCCGAGCTTTAGGCTGCGCAGCGGCTGTGGCACGCTCGTGCAGCCGGAGGCGACGACGCCCAAGCAACCGGACACGCCGCGGCCCCACGCATAGACCTCGCCCGCCCTCGTCAGGAGCATCGCGTGGCGGCTGCCGCACCCGACCTGCAGCAGCAGGGCTCCAGGAAAGGTGTGGGGAGGGTCTGGGGACGCGCCGGCGTGAAGGCTGCCGCGTGCGAACCGCGCGGATCTGCACGCCCTTGAGCGCCGGCGGCAGCCCGTCGGGAGCCTGCGGAGAGGGGCACCCACGGGGGTCGAGGAGGCACGAGGGGCCGGCGGCGGGCCGGAGTGTCTCGCGTGAGAGCTTCGCGTGTGTCTCGCAAGTGTCTCGGAAGTCTCTCAGACCTGCCTCGGACGTGTCTCGGGTGTCGCACGCAAGTGTCTCCGGAAACTCTCGCAGATGTCTCGGAGGTGCTTCAGGTGCTTTGGAGGCGTCTCAGAGGTGCTTTGGAGGTGCTTTGGAGGTGTCTCAGAGGCGCTTCAGAGGCGCTTTGGAGGTGTCTCAGAGGCGCTTCAGAGGCGCTTTGGAGGTGTCTCAGAGGCGCTTCAGAGGCGCTTTGGAGGTGCTTTGGAGGTGCTTCGGAGGCGCTTTGGAGGTGCTTTGGAGGTGCTTCGGAGGTGGCCCACACCTGAAGCAAATCTGGTGCGGCGACGACCCACGCGGAGCGGTCCGACTTCTTGTCGGCGGCGCGGCCCTGCGTCGAGAGCCAGTCGAGGCAGCCCCACGCGAAGATGGCGTCGCCGCTCGCTCGCTTCTCCGCCTCCGCCGCCTGCTGCCAGGCAGCAACCACCCCTTCGGCCGTCTGCGCGCCGCTGCCGCCGGCGCCGGCGGCCGCATCCCCGGCTGTTGTGGCCTTTCCTGGCCCCGCCTCCGCCCGCGCCGAGCTGCCGTCGGCGTCGCCGTCCGCGTCCGCCTGCCCCCCCCGCTGCCGCTGCGAGGCGCGGAACGTACGCCACGCCGCCTGCCACGGCTGCACGACACGCGCCTGCCGGTTCGGGGAAGGTTCCGGAAGGATTCCGAGAGAGACGGGCTCGGGAGGGTGCCTCCTTACGGGCTGCGCGGCGCACGCAGTAGCAGGAGGGGGGCGGCGGAGGCGCGCGCTTCGTCCTCGTGAATGGTGGGACGTTTGGGGGGAGAGGGAATCCAGAGGGAAGGATCCGGATCAGCTGCGCGCGCCTCGAACTCTTCGAGCAATGCTTCCGGAATGGTGGCGGTGCGGCTGCTCGAGTCCTCCGAATCGAGCCCCTCGAAGCCGAGCTGCTCGAGCACGCGCACCACCAGAGCCCACGCGCGGTCGGGCGCCTCGCGCTTGTCGATCGTGTAGTAGGCGCAGCGCTGCGTCGGCATGAGGGGCGCGGCGGCGCCGGCCTTCGCCAGCTGGTCCACCGATGCGATCTCGTCGCGGCGACACTTGGCGATGGCGTGGACCGTGCGCCCCTCGCGCGGCGGCGCGCCTACAGGAAAGCTCCCAGGCTAGCTCCCAGGAGGCTCCCAGAAGGCTCGAACCACAACCTCCCCTCGCGGCGGCGCCGGGTTCGTCACACATGCGCAGCGTGCGCAAGGTTGCCCAGTTGCCAGTCAGCAGGTCGAGCAGCAGCGCGGCGGCGTCGGCGCCCTCCTCGCTCGCCTGTCCAGGTGCGGCCGAGGTGCGGCAAAGGTGGAGGTGCGGCCGAGGTGCGGCCGAGGTGCGGCCGAGGTGCGGCCGAGGTGCGGCCGAGGTGCGGCCGAGGTGCGGCCGAGGGGCGGCCTCCCTGGCACGCCTGCCGCTTCAGCCGCGAGCCGGGCTGGCCGCCCTCCTTCTCGGTGGCGGCGCGCAGCTTGCGGATCAGCTCGTTGACGCCGCGTGCGTCGTACTCGACGCCGTCGAGCTCGTACAGCTTTGACGGGTCTCCCGCCTGGGCGGAGGGAGGGAGAGCGGTGGAGGGGGGGGGGGGGTCCGGCAGGGACAGCGGTGGGGGAGGGGCTCGGGAGAGGTTGAGGGGGGGGGGGGGCTCGACAGGACGACGATGCGGTCACGCAAGCAGGGGATGGCAGGGCGGCAGGAGAGAGCGCCTCCATCGAGTAGTCGGCGAGGGTGTGCTGGCAGTCGGCCTTGATCTTTGCGGCTAGCTCCGTCGTCCGCTTGGTGCCCTTCTCGATGAGCGCGTCCACGTCAGCGTCGGTGATTGCAGCGCCGTCCGACTTGAGCACCACGTCGGCGCCGAACTTGATCATGCCGAGCAGCTCCTCGCGTGCGGCGCCCTTCATCTGCACGGCGAGGCGCCCCTGCTCGACGAGCATGCGGTCGAGGTAGAGCTTCCGCTCCGCACGCTCCACAACCTTCTCCTCGAGCGTGCCCTCCATCAGCAGTCGGTAGACCGTCACCGGCCGCGTCTGGCCGATCCGGTGCGCGCGGTCCTGCGCCTGAAGATCGGCCTGCAGCAGGGCTCCAGGAAAGGTCCGGGGGGCGGTCTGGGGGACAACCCACCGGCCCGCAGTGTCTGCCTGCGGGTTCCAGTCCGAGTCGTACAGCACGACGGTGTCGGCGCCGGTCAGGTTGATGCCGAGCCCGCCCGCGCGCGTAGAGAGCAAAAAGACGAACCTACGCGTACGAGGACTCGAGATGGCCCGAGCCTGGCCCGAGAGAGTGACGTCGACCGCCCCCCGAGAGTCCAGACGACGCACTTGTTCGAGTTGTGCGCGTTGTACTCGCTCATCATGCGCTCGCGGTCCGCGGTCGAGGTCGAGCCTGCGTGGACATGTCGTGGACGTGTCGGGGACGTGTCGCGGACGTGTCGGGCGGTCTGCGGTTCGAAAGGCGAGCCGTCGAGGCGGCAGTAGGCGTAGTCGCGCCAGCGCAGGTAGTCCTCGAGAATGTCGAGCACCTTGGCCATGGTCGTGAAGAGGAGCACGCGGTGCCCCGCCGCCTTGAGCCGCTTGAGCAGCTTGTCCACCACAACCAGCTTGCCGCAGTTGGTGACCAGGTGCTCCCTGGGACGCGTCCGAGACGCGTCACGGACGAGCACAAGTACAAGCACAAGAGGCAGCCGCCGAAGGCCGCAGACCGCTTGGCGAGGGGTGTGTGGCGAGGCGGGCAAGCGCAAGAGGCGAGCGGCGGATGCGTCTCGGAAGTGTGTGCCGCCCACCCCTCCACAAATGGCGGCCCCGGCTCGGCGCCCTCGAAGAGGTACGGGTGGTTGCACACCTGGAGAGGGGGAAGTGGGGCGGCCACGATGCGGCCACGATGCGGCCGAGATGCGGCCGAGATGATGCGGCCAAGCTGCGACCGAAGTGTGGCCGAAGCGTGGCCGAGGGGCGGATTGCATCAAGAGGCGGGGTGTGGGCTGCGCACCTTCCTCAGGTGCATCACCACGTTGTGGATGGCGGTGCCGCCAGCCTTGGACGACTCTGCGCGCCAGGAAGGAGGGCTTGCATCCTCGGCTACCCCCTCGGCTACCCCTCGGCTACCCCCCCCATCTCCGGTCGGCTACCCCTCGGCTACCCCTCGGCTACCGAGGCCGCTCAAGTCGCGCAGCAGCACGCGGCGGTACCAGTCGGCCTGTGTGGACACGTCGCGGACGCGTCACGGACACCGGTCCAGGACACGCCCCTCCCCCCCCCCCCCCCCTCCCCGCAAGCGCGGCGGCAGCGACTGCGCCAGCGACTCCGTTCTCTCGCTTCAGCGGCCCGACGCGGCAAGAGAGGTGTGAGACGTGGAGACGACGGCGCCAATGCCCACGGGCACGGGATGGCGGCATCGCAACACTCGAGGGCAAGCTGCTCGCGGCGGGCGGCCGGGGAGCCCTTTGCCGGCTGGTGCGGGCA
>NW_005201277.1:442167-445328 GCF_000372725.1 Emiliania huxleyi CCMP1516 | reverse complement strand
GCGGCCGCCGCCGCCTCCGGCGAGGGCTGGGTAGATGGTGGGGTAGGGCGGCGGCGGGTTGGGGCGGCGGCGGGATGGGGCGGCGGCGGCGTGGTAGGGGCCCGCGGCCCGCAAGTACGGCAGCGCGCAAGTACGGCGGCCGCCGACGCTGCAGTCGAGGCTGCGCTTTGGCTCTAGCGTGGCGTGTGGAGGTGCGGGCGCGGGCGCCTGCAGGAGCCGCTGCAGCCGGTCGAGAGACGAGACGGACACGTGTCCCGCCTGACAGCAACGCGAGAGTTCCGGGAAGGTTCCGGGAAGGTTCTCCTCCCGGGAGCGTGGGCGGCGAGGTGGCGCGACGCGGAGGCGCGCGGTCGCCTTGGAGTCGAACGAGCGGTCAAAGGGCTCCGACGTGTTGAAGATGTCAGGGAAGAGGAAGTTGAGCAGCGCCTGTGCGGCGCGGGCTCCAGGAAAGGCTCGGGGTTGGCGCGGGGAGGGGCTCGGGGAGCAGAGCCGAGCCGCACCCACAGCTCGTGTAATCTCGGGTAATCTCAGGTAATCTCGGGTAATCTCCGCACCCACAGCTCGTGCAGGTTGTTTTGGATGGGCGTGCCTGCGGGCGACGCTCGCTGGGCCGGTGAGCCGGTGAGCTGGCGCAGCCTCCAAGCTCAGGGCGGGAGGGGGGGGGAGAGGGAGAGGTGAGGGGAGACGAGACGAGACGAGAGAACCGACAGAGCCGTGTGGATAGAGGAGAGGGTGGGAGAGGGGCGAGGGCGAGGGGAGGGCAGGGACGAGGGAAGGTGTGCCGGTGAGCAGCAGCCGGCTGCATCCCTCCCCATCTCTCCCCATCTCTCCCCATCTCTCGGCGTGCCGGTGAGCAGCAGCCGGTTCGTGACTTTGATCGAGCGGAGGATGACCGACAGCTTCGACTCCTGCCAAGGCCGCGAACGGGAGGCTTCGAATGGGCGGGTGGGCGGGCGCGGCGACGTCCGCCTCTCGGCCGTCTCCCGGCGGTCTCTCCGCCGCGCCTCGTTCTTGAGCCGGTGCGCCTCGTCAACCACGAGGAAGCGCCTGTACGGGCGTGGATGCGTCGGGGACGCGGCCTGGACAGAGTCCCGCCTTCCTCGCCGACCGGAGCGGCTCGCCAGCGCAGCTTGCGCAGCGCGGTGGCCTCGGACGCGACGCACTCGTACGTGGTGACGAGCACGTGGAAGTTGCCCGCCGCGACCTGCGGGCGCGCGCCGCGGAAGCTCTCAGCCACGCAGGGCTCCTCGCGCCGCTCTCAGGGCTCCTCGCGCCGCTCTTCCCGGTTTCCCAGACGCCCTCCGCGTCTTCTTGCCGCGTCCGCCCTCCGCGTCTTCTTGCCGCGTCTCTCTCTTCCCCATGCCCGCCCCCGCCCCCCCGGGGGGAGAGGCGTCGCGTCTCGTGCGCGCGCGGTGGCGAGGGACGTGAGCAGCCGCGGCGCGCGCCTGTGTCTCGATGATGGAGCGCCGCTCGTCCTTGTTGCCGTGCAGTCGGACGGCGCGCAGGCCAGGGCACCACCGCTCGATCTCCTTGCACCAGTTGCCGAGCACGGTGAGTGGCACAACCACGAGGTGAGGGGCCGGCTCGCGCTCGACGATCGACAGGTACCCGAGCAGCGAGATGGACTGCAGCGTCTTGCCGAGCCCCATCTCGTCCGCCAGGATGCCGTTCAGCCCGCGCGCATGCAGCGAGATCATCCAGTTGAGGCCCTCGAGCTGGTAGTCGCGCATCACCCCGCCCTTGACGCAGGGCGGCTGCACGGTCAGCCGGATCACGCCTCCGGGATCGGTCGCGGCTTCCTCGTCGTCGTCGTCGTCCGAGGAGTCGCCTCCCCTTCGACGCGAGGAGGCGACTCCGGGAGGCTTCGCCTTCGGCTTCGGCTTCCGACTGAGCCTAGCATCGAGCAGCTCCTCGAAGCGCGCGATCGGGTCCTCGTCTTCTTCAGCCATTGGGCGGTGAAATGCCAGGAAGGGCGGGGATCGAGCGGCGCCAACCCCTGGGTTCTTGCCAGTCACCAACCTGGCGCGCGCCGGGCTGCTTCACAGCAGAGCTGAGGATCTGCTCAAGAATACAACAAGGCAGAACTCTCTCTCACCGACACAGGTTCGAGAATACCTCCCCCGGTATTTACCGCGAATACAAAGAAAATGGAGCGCCAGGCAAGAGCCTCAGCGCGCACTGTCCCTCTGTGTTCGTGCGTCGCCCATCTCTCCTGGAGATGTCTGCTCTATTTATTTATTTATTCAGCGGCAGAGCGCAAAAAGTAATCGGGTGGTCGAGCCGCGCAGCCAAATCCCTGTGTGGTGGCGGGGTGCCGTCCTCCCATCCCTCTTTTGGTTTCTACGTTTTCTCTCTTTCTTTCTGAGCCGAAAAGAATTTTGCGGCGCCCAAGCTAGCTTGTCCATGATGATCACTGTCTGCGTACGTAGCAGCCATCACGGACGGCATTGTTTGTCCAGCAGCCAGGACCTGCATCTCCAGATTCGAACCTCTAGCAAAAAGAAAATTCTGGCCCGGCCTACCTCACACCAACGAGCAACCTTGCTCGCAGAGATGCTCTTGGCGGGCTTCCGGCTCTCCCAGCGGGCAGGCGCCAGCCTCTTCACCATTGAGGCGCCATCCCTGCGGAGCTGCGCAGATGCTTGTAACAATGCGACTGGATGTGGCCTCATCAGCTTCGCTGGCAATGGCACTTCTCTGGGATTGTGCATTGGCGGGCGCATCGGCTCGGCTCCTCGACAGCAAGACGACTTCAACATTTACCAAGTTGTGCCCTCGCCACGACCTTTGCGAAGAGAAGCGTCGCCGCCTCCGCATATCGATGGACAGGAGACTGAGCCAGCCCGGGCACGCAGGGATTTGGGCCACGCCCAAACACCGGAGAGGCATGTGGACTCAACGCATGTGGACTCGGACGGTGATGCAAGCCAAGAATATGTGTACGAGACTGGGCTCCTCAAATATTCCTATGGGTCTCAAAATCCCGAGCTGCCGTTTTCAGTTCCGCCCACGCCAACGCCACTGCCACCGCCGTCGCCACCTACGCCACCACCGGGCCTGCCACTATCAACGCCGCCAACACCAAAGCCGATGCCACCACCCTCGCCACCGACGTCACCGCCCGCTTTGCCATTTTCAATTCCACCACTGCCAAAGCCGTA
>NW_005201277.1:440215-441332 GCF_000372725.1 Emiliania huxleyi CCMP1516 | reverse complement strand
GCTTCCCACCGGGCATGGCGCCCACGCCGCCCCCGGCCCCTCCCGGCAAGGCGCCCACGCCGCCGCCCTCGCCGCGCCAAGCTCCACCCGGCCAGGCGCCGCGGCCTCCACCCTCGCCCACGCCGTATCCGCCCGGCAGGGCGCCCACGCCGCCGCCCTCGCCGCCGCCAGCTCCACCGGGCCAGGCGCCGCGGCCTCCACCCTCGCCCACGCCGTATCCGCCCGGCAAGGCGCCCACGCCGCCGCCCTCGCCGCCGCCAGCTCCACCGGGCCAGGCGCCGCGGCCTCCACCCTCGCCCACGCCGTATCCGCCCGGCAAGGCGCCCACGCCGCCGCCCTCGCCGCCGCCAGCTCCACCGGGCCAGGCGCCGCGGCCTCCACCCTCGCCCACGCCGTATCCGCCCGGCAAGGCGCCCACGCCGCCGCCCTCGCCGCCGCCAGCTCCACCCGGCCAGGCGCCGCGGCCTCCACCCTCGCCCACGCCGTATCCGCCCGGCAGGGCGCCCACGCCGCCGCCCTCGCCGCCGCCAGCTCCACCCGGCCAGGCGCCGCGGCCTCCACCCTCGCCCACGCCGTATCCGCCCGGCAGGGCGCCCACGCCGCCGCCCTCGCCGCCCCCAGCTCCACCGGGCCAGGCGCCGCGGCCTCCACCCTCGCCCACGCCGTATCCGCCCGGCAAGGCGCCCACGCCGCCGCCCTCGCCGCCGCCAGCTCCACCGGGCCAGGCGCCGCGGCCTCCACCCTCGCCCACGCCGTATCCGCCCGGCAAGGCGCCCACGCCGCCGCCGTCGCCGCCCTTCCCGCCCGGCCTCGCCCCCACGCCGCCGCCTCTGCCGCCGCCCTATCCGCCCGGCAAGGCACCGACGCCGCCCCCGTCGCCGCCGCCCTTCCCGCCCGGCGCGACGCCACTGCCTCCGCCCTCGCCGTCGCCCTTCCCGCCAGGCAAGGCTCCCCGCCCGCCGCCCTCGCCGCCGCCCTTCCCGCCGGGCAAGGCCCCGACCCCACCGCCGTCGCCGCCACCCACCCCGCCCGGCAAGGCGCCCACGCCGCCGCCGTCGCCGCCCTTCCCGCCCGGCCTCGCCCCCACGCCGCCGCCTCTGCCGCCGCCCTATCCGCC
>NW_005201277.1:437553-438307 GCF_000372725.1 Emiliania huxleyi CCMP1516 | reverse complement strand
CCGGCTCTCCCAGCGGGCAGGCGCCAGCCTCTTCACCATTGAGGCGCCATCCCTGCGGAGCTGCGCAGATGCTTGTAACAATGCGACTGGATGTGGCCTCATCAGCTTCGCTGGCAATGGCACTTCTCTGGGATTGTGCATTGGCGGGCGCATCGGCTCGGCTCCTCGACAGCAAGACGACTTCAACATTTACCAAGTTGTGCCCTCGCCACGACCTTTGCGAAGAGAAGCGTCGCCGCCTCCGCATATCGATGGACAGGAGACTGAGCCAGCCCGGGCACGCAGGGATTTGGGCCACGCCCAAACACCGGAGAGGCATGTGGACTCAACGCATGTGGACTCGGACGGTGATGCAAGCCAAGAATATGTGTACGAGACTGGGCTCCTCAAATATTCCTATGGGTCTCAAAATCCCGAGCTGCCGTTTTCAGTTCCGCCCACGCCAACGCCACTGCCACCGCCGTCGCCACCTACGCCACCACCGGGCCTGCCACTATCAACGCCGCCAACACCAAAGCCGATGCCACCACCCTCGCCACCGACGTCACCGCCCGCTTTGCCATTTTCAATTCCACCACTGCCAAAGCCGTTACCACCGCCGTCGCCACCCACGTCCCCGCCTGGCTTGCCACTTTCAGCACCACCACTGCCCAAGCCGCTGCCACCACCCTCCCCACCAGCGACGCCGCCAGAGCTGCCTGAACCGAGCCCTCCGCCACCACCAAGTCCATTCGAGCCGGAGCCATCACCGCCG
>NW_005201277.1:431170-431522 GCF_000372725.1 Emiliania huxleyi CCMP1516 | reverse complement strand
TTCCCGCCCGGCGCGACGCCGCGGCCTCCGCCCTCGTCGTCGCCCTTCCCGCCAGGCAAGGCTCCCCGCCCGCCGCCCTCGCCGCCGCCCTTCCCGCCGGGCAAGGCCCCGACCCCGGCGCCGTCGCCGCCACCCACCCCGCCCGGGAAGGCGCCCACGCCGCCGCCGTCGCCGCCCTTCCCGCCCGGCCTCGCCCCCACGCCGCCGCCTCTGCCGCCGCCCTATCCGCCCGGCAAGGCACCGACCCCGCCCCCGTCGCCGCCGCCCTTCCCGCCCGGCGCGACGCCGCTGCCTCCGCCGTCGCCGTCGCCCTTCCCGCCAGGCAAGGCTCCCCGCCCGCCCCAAAACCATC
>NW_005201277.1:430077-431070 GCF_000372725.1 Emiliania huxleyi CCMP1516 | reverse complement strand
GCCCCACGCCGCCGCCGTCGCCGCCGCCCTATCCGCCCGGCAAGGCACCCACGCCGCCCCCGTCGCCGCCGCCCTTCCCGCCCGGCGCGACGCCGCTGCCTCCGCCCTCGCCGTCGCCCTTCCCGCCGGGCAAGGCTCCCCGCCCGCCGCCCTCGCCGCCGCCCTTCCCGCCGGGCAAGGCCCCGACCCCGCCGCCGTCGCCGCCACCCACCCCGCCCGGCAAGGCGCCCACGCCGCCGCCGTCGCCGCCCTTCCCGCCAGGTCTCGCCCCCACGCCGCCGCCTCTGCCGCCGCCCTATCCGCCCGGAAAGGCACCGACGCCGCCCCCGTCGCCGCCGCCCTTCCCGCCCGGCGCGACGCCGCTGCCTCCGCCCTCGCCGTCGCCCTTCCCGCCAGGCAAGGCTCCCCGCCCGCCGCCCTCGCCGCCGCCCTTCCCGCCGGGCAAGGCCCCGACCCCGCCGCCGTCGCCGCCACCCACCCCGCCCGGCAAGGCGCCCACGCCGCCGCCGTCGCCGCCCTTCCCGCCCGGCCTCGCCCCCACGCCGCCGCCTCTGCCGCCGCCCTATCCGCCCGGCAAGGCACCGACGCCGCCCCCGTCGCCGCCGCCCTTCCCGCCCGGCGCGACGCCGCTGCCTCCGCCCTCGCCGTCGCCCTTCCCGCCAGGCAAGGCTCCCCGCCCGCCGCCCTCGACGCCGCCCTTCCCGCCGGGCAAGGCCCCGACCCCGCCGCCGTCGCCGCCACCCACCCCGCCCGGCAAGGCGCCCACGCCGCCGCCGCCGCCGAACTTCCCGCCCGGCCTCGCCCCCACGCCGCCGCCTCCGCCGCCGCCCTATCCGCCCGGCAAGGCACCGACGCCGCCCCCGTCGCCGCCGCCCTTCCCGCCCGGCGCGACGCCGCTGCCTCCGCCCTCGCCGTCGCCCTTCCCGCCAGGCAAGGCTCCCCGCCCGCCGCCCTCGCCGCCGCCCTTCCCGCCAGGCAAGGCTCCCCGCCCGC
>NW_005201277.1:428038-428427 GCF_000372725.1 Emiliania huxleyi CCMP1516 | reverse complement strand
ACGCCGCCGCCTCTGCCGCCGCCCTATCCGCCCGGCAAGGCACCGACGCCGCCCCCGTCGCCGCCGCCCTTCCCGCCCGGCGCGACGCCGCTGCCTCCGCCCTCGCCGTCGCCCTTCCCGCCAGGCAAGGCTCCCCGCCCGCCGCCCTCGCCGCCGCCCTTCCCGCCGGGCAAGGCCCCGACCCCGCCGCCGTCGCCGCCACCCACCCCGCCCGGCAAGGCGCCCACGCCGCCGCCGTCGCCGCCCTTCCCGCCCGGCCTCGCCCCCACGCCGCCGGCTATGCTGCCGCGATATCCGGCAGGTAAGGCACCGACGCCGCCCCCGTCGTCGCAGCGCTTCCCGCCTCGGGAGACGCCACTGCCTCCGCCCTCGACAACCCCCTTCGCAGC
>NW_005201277.1:424160-425846 GCF_000372725.1 Emiliania huxleyi CCMP1516 | reverse complement strand
GACGGCGCCCTTCGCGCCGGGGAAAGGCCCGCGACCCCGCCGCCGTCGCCGCCCACCCACCCCGCCCGGCAAGGCGGCCACGCCGCCGCCGTCGCCGCCCTTCCCGCCCGGGCTCGCCCCCACGGCCGCCGCCTCTGCCGCCGCCCTATCCGCCCGGCAAGGCACCGACGCCGCCCCCGTCGCCGCCGCCCTTCCCGCCCGGCGCGACGCCGCTGCCTCCGCCCTCGCCGTCGCCCTTCCCGCCAGGCAAGGCTCCCCGCCCGCCGCCCTCGCCGCCGCCCTTCCCGCCGGGCAAGGCCCCGACCCCGCCGCCGTCGCCGCCACCCACCCCGCCCGGCAAGGCGCCCACGCCGCCGCCGTCGCCGCCCTTCCCGCCCGGCCTCGCCCCCACGCCGCCGCCTCTGCCGCCGCCCTATCCGCCCGGCAAGGCACCGACGCCGCCCCCGTCGCCGCCGCCCTTCCCGCCCGGCGCGACGCCGCTGCCTCCGCCCTCGCCGTCGCCCTTCCCGCCAGGCAAGGCTCCCCGCCCGCCGCCCTCGCCGCCGCCCTTCCCGCCGGGCAAGGCCCCGACCCCGCCGCCGTCGCCGCCACCCACCCCGCCCGGCAAGGCGCCCACGCCGCCGCCGTCGCCGCCCTTCCCGCCCGGCCTCGCCCCCACGCCGCCGCCTCTGCCGCCGCCCTATCCGCCCGGCAAGGCACCGACGCCGCCCCCGTCGCCGCCGCCCTTCCCGCCCGGCGCGACGCCGCTGCCTCCGCCCTCGCCGTCGCCCTTCCCGCCAGGCAAGGCTCCCCGCCCGCCGCCCTCGCCGCCGCCCTTCCCGCCGGGCAAGGCCCCGACCCCGCCGCCGTCGCCGCCACCCACCCCGCCCGGCAAGGCGCCCACGCCGCCGCCGTCGCCGCCCTTCCCGCCCGGCCTCGCCCCCACGCCGCCGCCTCTGCCGCCGCCCTATCCGCCCGGCAAGGCACCGACGCCGCCCCCGTCGCCGCCGCCCTTCCCGCCCGGCGCGACGCCGCGGCCTCCGCCCTCGCCGTCGCCCTTCCCGCCAGGCAAGGCTCCCCGCCCGCCGCCCTCGCCGCCGCCCTTCCCGCCGGGCAAGGCCCCGACCCCGCCGCCGTCGCCGCCACCCACCCCGCCCGGCAAGGCGCCCACGCCGCCGCCGTCGCCGCCCTTCCCGCCCGGCCTCGCCCCCACGCCGCCGCCTCTGCCGCCGCCCTATCCGCCCGGCAAGGCACCGACGCCGCCCCCGTCGCCGCCGCCCTTCCCGCCCGGCGCGACGCCGCTGCCTCCGCCCTCGCCGTCGCCCTTCCCGCCAGGCAAGGCTCCCCGCCCGCCGCCGTCGCCGCCGCCCTTCCCGCCGGGCAAGGCCCCGACCCCGCCGCCGTCGCCGCCACCCACCCCGCCCGGCAAGGCGCCCACGCCGCTGCCGTCGCCGCCCTTCCCGCCCGGCCTCGCCCCCACGCCGCCGCCTCTGCCGCCGCCCTATCCGCCCGGCAAGGCACCGAGCCCGCCCCCGTCGCCGCCGCCCTTCCCGCCCGGCGCGACGCCGCTGCCTCCGCCGTCGCCGCCGCCCTTCCCACCAGGCAAGGCTCCCCGCCCGCCGCCCTCGCCGCCGCCCTTCCCGCCGGGCAAGGCCCCGACCCCGCCGCCGTCGCCGCCACCCACCCCGCCCGGCAAGGCGCCCACGC
>NW_005201277.1:416535-417930 GCF_000372725.1 Emiliania huxleyi CCMP1516 | reverse complement strand
CGCCCGCCGCCCTCGCCGCCGCCCTTCCCGCCGGGCAAGGCCCCGACCCCGCCGCCGTCGCCGCCACCCACCCCGCCCGGCAAGGCGCCCACGCCGCCGCCGTCGCCGCCCTTCCCGCCCGGCCTCGCCCCCACGCCGCCGCCTCTGCCGCCGCCCTATCCGCCCGGCAAGGCACCGACGCCGCCCCCGTCGCCGCCGCCCTTCCCGCCCGGCGCGACGCCGCTGCCTCCGCCGTCGCCGTCGCCCTTCCCGCCAGGCAAGGCTCCCCGCCCGCCGCCCTCGCCGCCGCCCTTCCCGCCGGGCAAGGCCCCGACCCCGCCGCCGTCGCCGCCACCCACCCCGCCCGGCAAGGCGCCCACGCCGCCGCCGTCGCCGCCTTTCCCGCCCGGCCTCGCCCCCACGCCGCCGCCTCTGCCGCCGCCCTATCCGCCCGGCAAGGATGTCGTTGTTGACCTCGGCGGTGCTACCGCACCTACATGCATCCCCGTACCGTCCTCAGCAGAGAAGGTCAGGGTGTCGGGGACACAAGCGCCGCGCAGGACGCACGACCAGACCACGCGACCGAAGGCGGTGACCGTCGCGGTCGCGGACGTCACTTCAATCAACGACCATGGCAGCGGCCGGCTGCCCTCGAAGGCCGGGGATCGACAGTCTCGCCTCGATCCGCTCGGCAGTCTCCTCCCATCTGCACCCGCTGTCGTCGTCGCTCCCCGGCAAACGCGAGGTAAGCTCACGACCGCTCGTCGCGATGCTGCTCCCACCCGCCAGGTCTGGCAGGGGAGGTGGACGACCGTGAAGAGTGTAGACGCGATCGATCCAGAGACATGGTCGATCCAAGACCCTCGCCCGCCCGCCCGCACTCCCCCCTGCATCCCACCTTTTTTCCCGCCTCCCCTTTCCGCCAGGGTTTCGCCAAGAACAAGCGCACCGCGCCCGCCGCACGGCCCGCCGCTCCGGCGGCGCCGCCTGCTCGGAGTTGTGCGCGCTCGCCCGCGCTCGCCCGCTCTTGGGGCCACGCAGAGAGCTGAGCGCGCTTGCCCCGCCCCCGTCCCGCGCAGTCGGCACGAGCGCGGCGGCCAAGCCGACGCCCCCCATGCCGCCGCCCAATCAGCCGGCCATGCCACCGGCGCAAGCCGCGCCCGCCATGCCTCCGGCGCAGTCGGGTGGGCCGGGCCTGATGGGCACGTTCGCCTCGTCGGCCGCGGGCTCGGTGGCGGGCTCGATGATCGGCAACGCGCTCATGGGCGGCATGGGCCGTGGCGGCGGCGAGGCGCCCCCGCAAGTCTCCGAGGCGGCGGCGGCGGCGCAGGCCAGAGAGCACCTTAGACGCTGTTCCCTCACATGAAGGCACAATCCTCTCGCTCTCTCTCTCTCTCACTCCAGCCCCCCCCCCCC
>NW_005201277.1:386663-415246 GCF_000372725.1 Emiliania huxleyi CCMP1516 | reverse complement strand
GTGGGGGGTTTGGGGGGGGTGGGGGGGGGGGGGATCTTGCCAGGGGCGTCTCGTACCTTTGCGAGGCGGCGCAGCTGGGGTAGAGGTGCCTTGCCGTGCCGGGCCCTCGCGACACGGCGCCGGGCGAGGCGCGTTGCCGCGCAGAGATGCCGGTCTCGCGCCTCTCGCGCCTCTCGCGCCTCTCGGCCGCGGGGGTTCGTAGAGTGCGCCAGGCAGCGTAGAGGACGGGGGAGCCGGCGCGAGCAGCACTGCTCAACGTTTCGTCGGCTCCCCGTTTTGTGGAGAGAGAGAGAGAGAGAGGGCTCTCCCCGCGAGAGGGTGAGAAGCAACGCGTCGTGTGTGTCGAGAGACAGAGAGGCGGATCTGCGATCTCATCAGGATGGTCACAGGTCAGAGGCCGTGAGACGTGAGAGGCGGCGCAACTTTTATTCTGCTTAGGATCGCGTGTCGTATATAGCACACACTGTCTGTAATCTGTCTGGGCGGCGCCGCGGGCCCTCTCCCGACTCCCGTTCTCTTTTCGATCTCTCTGGCGTCCCCCACTCGCCACTGGCATGTTGTGCGAGTATATGGGCCAAAAGCGTCGAAAATGTCCCCAAAAGCGTGTCGAGTTTGTGGCAGCTCCGCAGCCTGCGCGCGCTGCCGGGACGCACCGCTTGCTGGATACACGCACTCCCTGGGTCCCAGGGAGTGCGTGTATCCAACAGGAGTGAGTATACTCGACGCCGTACTCGAGATGGAGCTGCAGAAAGTACGCCGCCGAGCGTGACACCGAAGGCGTCCCGGCGGAGGTGATAGAGTGTGAGACCTGAGGCTGCGGAGGTGACGCCTGAGGTACCGGCCCGTGTACGGCGACTCAGCCGGCGACCGCCACGGGCTCAGACGAGACTTGTCGACGCGTTCCGGCTCAGCTTCACCGTGGTCATCGGGCGTCTGTCGACGTCAGGACCACCCATACAGCTCGCGGGTTTGAGGTCGCAAGAGCCAAGATGGTGGCGTTTGGACATCCCAACCATCACACAAGACAGCCTGTAGGTGATGGCGGGACGGCGCAGTGTTTGTGGCACTCGGCAGTAGGCACCCGCGGCACAGCCCCGCGGTCGGCTCTCGCGGGCTGCGGAACCGGCCCCAGAAGGGGACGGTCCGGGCGAGTGTGGCAGCTCCTGCGCTAGTATGGGCACCCTCTATCACAACACTACCGATCCTGGCCATTAGAGCTGCCAGGGATAGCGTCAGGAGCTGGTAGGAGTCAAAACCCCTCATATTTGAGACATCGTGGCCCATATACTCACACAACGAGCCCACTGGCACTGCACCACTCCCACCTCCCAGAGACACACCCAGCAGTTCCACCGTGAAACGCGTAAAGCTGTAAGCTCCGTCCGTCCGTGTACATATATTCTCCCTCTCCGCCCTCGCGCCTCGCGCGCAACGCGTCCAACACACACCAATATGACCGTTCGATTAGCGGTTGTGGGTTGAAAAGTTCAAAAACGTGAAAACGAAGTGAACACCCCTTTGCTGTGATTTCTATAATATTTTTAGAGAACGGCGCCTCAGCGGTGCCCGAGTGCTGTGAAGCCGCCGTCCACGTACAGGGTCTGCCCATTCACGTACGCGCTCGCCGGGCTGCACAGAAACACCGCGGCGCCCGCAAGGTCGGCCGGCGTCGAGTTGCGCGCGGCGATCGTGCGCGCGGCCAGCTGCCGCGCCCTCGGCTCGTCGGCAAAGACCGAGGCGGTGAGCTCCGTCTGGACAAAGCCGGGCGCGATCGCGTTTGACGTGATGCCCTCGTACCCGTGCGCCGGGCTGTACGCCTCGGCCAGGGCGCGGGTCAGGCCGAGCACGCCCGACTTTGCGGCGGCGTACGGCAGCGAGTTTGGGAAGGCGAGAGCACTTTGCAGCGACGCGGTCGTGACGATCCTACACTGGAAGACGGCTTCCAGTCTCGAGGCAGTGTGTCGAGGCAGTGTGTCGAGGCAGTGTCGAGGCAGTTATGAAGTGTCTAGGAAATGCACAGACCCGTCTTCCGCATCTAGGGCGACGGTCCGCCCGTATCCGGCCGCGGCCATCCCCGGGGCGCAGGCTCGGGCCAGAAAGGCGGGCGCCGCGAGCATCAGGTCGAGCGACTGCCTCCAGTGCTCGGCCGTCAGCTCCGCGGCGGGCTGCCGCACGTTCACGCCGGCGTTGTTGAGCAGCAGGACCGGCGGGCCGCCGGCGAGCGCGGCAGCCTGCTCGACGATCGAGTCGGCGGCGTCCAGATCGGCGACGTCGCACGCGAGCGCAAAGCACTTGGCCTCCGCCCCGCTGTCGGCCACGGCGGCGTTGATCCGTGCGGCCGTCGCCTGCAGCGGCTCGAGTCGCCGGCCCGCAATGACGACCCGCGCTCCCGCCTCCGCGAGAGCTTGCGCCAGCGCGGCGCCGATGCCCGTCCCGCCGCCCGAGACCAACGCGACCCGGGACCGGAGGGAGAACATGTTTTATGCTGGGCGCGAACCGTTGCGCGCGATTCTGCCGAGGGGGTTGTAGAAGGGTTGAGGGCTTGAGGGTTGAGGCCCCCCCTCAACCATCTGGTTGACGGTTGAGACCCCCCGTCAACCCTCGCAACAAGAGCGCTGCTGCTGGGGGGGGGGGTCGGCCATGGGCAGGGGGGGTACCGAGCAATGTGCGGCCGCTCCAGGGGGTTGTGCGCCGGGCCCTCCTGCTCGGCTCCAGCCGGTAGACAAGTCTTGTCATCAACAGAGTAGATGGATCTGACCTCGGGGCCGATGTGACCAAGCGCGCTGGTAGCGTGGTCTGACCTCACACCCATGGTCTCACAGTGTGCCGGCAGTCGCCGAGCAGTGTCGCTCACACAAGCCGCAGCACAAGTGACTGAGGGCCAGTGAGGGCGAGCCCATCGCTGTCACAGCTGTGGCAGCCGCACAGTAGGCTGTGTCAACTGTGCAGAGTGTGTGAGCAGCAGAGGAGCTGCTCTCCAGGCTTCTGTCGCAAAGAGCTGCATGCCACCGAAGGCGCTGTCGATAGAGGGCCCACAGCGTCCTAATCTAAAATCTGAGGATTAAGGATTCAGACTTCGCTTTAGTGAGGCCAAAGTGAGTTTATGGATGGGTGAGAACGATGCGCGACACGAGGAGGCACACGCACCGACTCGTCGGCGACTCTGCTGCACGCCGTTTCAGAATTTTTCTCAGCGTGAGCGAGACGTGGAAGAGTGCCACCGTCGGGTAGGACGGGTCGGCCCGGCGCATCGGAGTAGCCGTCGTGGTCGCGGCGAGTAGCGCCGGCCACTCCGGCGCCGCGTCGGCAACATGGGAGCATGTCCACCGCCACTTCGCGGTCGCAGCGCTGTTTGTCGCCCAAAACGCCGCCTATCCCTCTGGCGGGCCAAAGATCGCCTCGCATGTCGATTTTGACTCGACGGGGGCATGGAGGCATCACGTCTCCATGCCCCCGTCAAGTCGGAGCCAGTCTGCGGCGACCACAGCGCTCACCGCAGGGATAGGCGAGCTTTTCAGAGTCAAGCGATTGCGCGAAATCCCACACTGGTGGATTTTGGGGCGCTGTGGGCCCCCTACTGTCGAGGTTCGCCGAGCGCGGCGAAATCGGGGGACGCCGCCACCGACGAGCGCGTTGGAGTTTTCACTCCGGACAAAGACGGCTACACGCACACGAGCTGCGGCCGTGTGGCCGTCATAGCGGGGAGGCGCGGGAACCGTCTGTGGCGAAGTGGGTCGCGTCCCCCGATTTCCGTCAACCCAGCATCCACACCCTTTTTTACAGTCGGTGTCCACCACTGTGATCAGTGTGTCCCTCTAAAAGCTCCGCGCGGTTAGGGGAAACGTTCAAACCACAAACGAAGGACAAGAGCTGAGAGAGGTGAGAAAATGGAACATAATACATCGCATACGTCGTTGAGCATCCACCATCCTTGTGCTGTCTGATGAAGCCTCATTATCTGGCGAGCACACTGCGGACTGGCGTACACACCCACACGCCCAAAGCTCAGCTTGCGGGCGGATCGGCGTCACCCACGACGTCGCTGTGTTGCGCCCGCAAAAGCGTATCGCGGCGCCTGGCTCGCGTGTGAGGCGCCGGCGGCGCTCGAAGCGCCCGCCGATGCCAGCGCTCGAGGTAGGCCGGCGGCGGTGGCGGCGGGGCTGCCGGCGGCAACGCGCACGAGAAGGGGGTGCCGTGGTTGTGCCAATCGCTGATGATGTTGCCGACGGCGCCGAGAGTGCCGTAGGCGACGAGGGCCGCGGAGACGACGACCACGGCTGCACTGCCCGTGTTGCGCGACCGGTTCAGCGGCCACGCAGCCCGCCGATAGAGCAGCGCCGGCAGCAGCAGCGTCAGCGGCGCCTGCGTCGTCCCTCCAATGTCAGTCGGAGATATGGGGAGATATCGGGAGAGAAATGGGGAGATCGCCTGGGTCGTCCCTCCAATGAGCCCAACCAAATCCTGGAAGAACGGGACCGCGTTGGCAACCACCCAAGCCAGCGCCGTCACCGCCGTCGTCAGCAGCAGCCACTCGACGCCGCACGACGGACCCCTGACTCCCTCTCCGCCGCCGCCGCCGCTGCCGCCGCCGCCGCCGCCGCCGTCGCGGGACGCCGCGAGGCTCGAGCAGAGCGCCTGCGAGTTGATGGCGTACGAGACGGCGACGTGCAGCCAGAGCAGGAAACCCGCGAGCCGGCGCGCATTTCCCAGAGGCACCGCGTCCAGCAGCAGGCCGGGCGGCGAGGGGCCACACAGCAGGACCACGGCGAGGTAGATGGCGCCGTACAGCGCGAGAGCGAGCCGCAGCGCCGCGTCCGCCCTCGCCGGCTCGCGCATCTCCGCGCGGATGTTGAGCAGCAGCTTCTGCGACCCCATCGCGAAGATGATGCCCGAGAGTGCCGACCCGACGCGGAGAACGCGCGAGAAGGCGCCGCCGCCGGCCGGCGCGCCGCCGCCCGTCGCCTCGCCGGGCGGCGGTGGCGGAAGCGGCGGCGATGCGCGAGAGGCGGCGACGCAGATGGCGAGCACGCCGACCACGGTGGCGATCGAGAGGAGGGTGGGCAGCTGGCCGAGGTCGCGCATGCGGGGCAGCTGGCTCAGGCCGAGCGCAAGCAGGGTCGCGACGACCGACGCCTGGTAGGCGCAGAGCCCCCCGGCGAGCGCCTGCACGGCGGAGCCCATCACGACGAGGTAGTTGCCGAGCACGAGGAAGAGGTTGAGGTACCACGCGGCGGCCGTCGCCCGAGCGGCGCCCGAGCCGGCGCCGAAGAGCGCGCGCGTCAGCTGCAGGATGTTTGCCGTCGCGCCGCCCTGCTGCGGCCGGGTCCCGTCGTCCACGCGGGTGGCGGCCGCGTTGAGCAGGCCTCCGACGTACGCGTTGACGGGGATCTGCAGCGCGAGGAAGAGCAACCCGAGCGGTCCGAGCAGATCCACCTCCGCGGGGAGGCCGAGGACGCCGGTGCCGACACAGTCAGCGACCAGCAGGAGCGCCGTGCTCACGACGCCCAGACGGCCGTGGCTGTCGTCCGACACCATCGAGGCGCCGGAACAGGTGGATTCGCTCGCCTCCTCGCTCGCTTCCTCGCCGCGTGTCGTCACCTCGATGCCCGATAGTGGGCGCTGCCTCTGGGAAAGTGGGCGCAGCTGGGACATAGCGGGCGCTGTACAGAGATTTGGCCGTAGAGCTGTGGGATGTGGCGCGGCGTCCGGAAGTGCACTCCCTCGGAAGTGCCCCGCACTCCCTCGCACAGGTGCGCCGGAAGAAAAAACACGCGTTCGCCCATGGGGTCTGTTTTCTTTCTTTCTTTCTTTCCTCGCTCGCAATCCTAGAAGTCGAAGGATTGTGAGCGACACTCCTCGCAATCGTAGCATCTCTGTGCGATTGCTCGCACCTTCACTCGCTAAATGGCTAGTTCCATCCATTTCACTCCGACACGTGGCGGCGTGAGCGAACCGAACGCATCGTTGTGCCCACCGAGTCGACGGCAGTGAGTCGTTTTTGAGTTGGGAGGGATTTGCGCGTTGGAGGGAATTTCGAGGGTGCCATAGCTGCGTGCTTTATGTTTATGTGAGCTGTGTGAGTGGGCTTTTGGGCATGAGCAGGCGGACATCGCTTCCAGGGAGGGGGGCGTGCTTCTGCTCACGCTCCACCCCCCCCCTAGCATGTGGTGAAGGCGCTGGGGGGGTCGGGACCCCCCCCCTAGCATGTGGTGAAGCCTCTGTGGGGGGGGTCGGACCCCCCCCTAGCATGTGGTGGGCACCCCCCAGCAGTTCGTGGGCTAGGAATAGCCGCCAGAGAGCCGATTTTGCCCCCAAAGTTGTGAAATCGTGGCTGAAAGTCCAATATATTGGAGAATCTGACCAGTCTCAAGGCTCATGTAGCTCCAAAGGATGATTTCCCCCTCGAAAATGCTGCGAAATGAGGCGTAAAATCAAGGGCCCGGAGGGTCTGACCACGAGTCTCTGGGGGGGTCCTCGGCCACGACCCCCCCCCTAGCATGTGGTGAAGGTGCTGGGGGGGGCGGGACCCCCCCCCTAGCATGTGGTGAAGCCTCTGGGGGGGGTCGGACCCCCCCCCTAGCATGTGGTGTGAGCAGAAGCACGCCCCCCTCCCTGGAAGCGATGTCCGCCTGCTCCATTCGCGGTAGACTGTATCTAGATACTGAGTGAGAACCTGTGTTTTTTCTCGCGCATCTCGGTGTTTTTGAGAGAAGTTCATGAGACGATACCCCCAGGCCCAGGACACCGAATCCGAAACGCGAAAGCAAAAACGGATGCAAAGCCATGTGCATGTGAACTGTGCCAGCCCCAAATCACCCAACACGTCCGCCGCGTCCGCCGCGTCCGCCACGCCCGCCTCGGCCGCCTCGGCCGCCTCGGCCGCCTCGGCCGCCTCGGCCGCCTCGGCCGCCGTGCCCGCCACGCCCGCTGCGCGACTGCTGCGACTGCTGCTGCTGCTGCTGCTGCTGCTGCTGCTGCTGCTGCTGCTGCTGCTGCTGCTGCTGCTGCTGCTGCTGCTGCTGCTGATGCTGCTGCTGCTGCTGCTGCTGCTGCTGCTGCTGCTGCTGCTGGTGGGGGTCGATGTCGGCCCCGCCGCGAGCGCCCGCGGGTTGCGGGCTACGGGCTGCGGTTGGCCCAGCGCGCGCAGGCGGCTGGTAGACAAACGTCGTCTGCGCCGCCACCAGCCGCCCAGTTGCGGCGATGGGCAGCGCCGGCTGGCGGCAAGTCGGGCAGTTGGTGTCGCGCTCCAGCACGCGCGGCGCACATGTCTCGCAGTACAGCGCATGGCCGCACGCGAAGCGGACCGAGCGCGGCGCGTCGTAGCAGAGGTCACACTGGCGCTCCTCGGCCCCAGCCGTCTCCTCCACCTCCCCCGCCGCCTCGGCCAGCGCCTCCAGCCGCGGCAGCGCCTCTGCGAGCGGCATCCGCTTCCGCTTCCGCTCGTACGCCAGCCCGACCACGAGCCTCGCCAGCTCCTCGGCCTGCCCCGCCGACCAGCCCGCGTCGGCCGCCGCGATGCTCTCCGCCGTGTCGGGCTCCTCCAATGCATCGTCGCACGCGTTGAGCAAGCCGACGGCGCCGCGGCCGGTCAGGCTGACGAGCAGCGTGATGCCGAGCGCGAAACCGTCAGTCAGCTGCGAAGCCTGGTTGTCCAGCGAGATGATCGGGTCCATGTAGCCAGGCTTCCCAAAGATACGCTGCGTTGACAGGTGCGAGACCTGTCCATTGGCGCCGGCCGTCGCCTCCGCCGCGCGCGCGAGGCCCACGTCGGCGAGGTAGCCGTTGCCGCGCTCGTCGAGCAGGATGTTGCCCGCCGAGACGTCGCGGTGCAGGATCATGGGCGAGAGTGTGTGCAGGTAGTGTAGCGCGCTCGCGGCGTCGCGCAGCACGCGGAGCCGTGCGGCGGAGGAGAGGGGGGGAGGCGGCGTCTCGAAGCCGACCATGCGGAGCCGCTGCAGTGCGGCTGGAGCGCGGTAGAGGCGGTCCTCGAGGCTGCCGCCGCGGCAGAGGGGGTAGACGAGGCACGCTCTCGCCGGCGCCAAGCAGACGCCGAGCAAAGGAAGCAGGGACGGGTGGCACGCCGCGCTGAGGGTGCGCACCTCGCTCTGCAGCTCGGCGAGGCCTTGGGCGCCGACACCGACCAGCGCCGTCTTGACGGCGAACCCGCAAGCGACGCGCGGGAGCGACGGCAGCGCGTCGCAGCGGTAGACGCGCCCGAAGCCTCCCTCGCCCACCTTGCGCGCCTCGGCAAAGCCGTCGGTCCACGCGGTGAGCTCGTCGAGAGGGACGGCGGCGGGCGGCGCGGCGGCGGCGGCGAGGGCGGCGACACTCGACGCCGCCTCCACTGCCTCCGCCGCCGCCGCTGCCTCTGCTGCCGCCGCCGCTGCCGCCGCCTCTTGAGCCTCCGCCGCCGCCACGGCCGCCACTGCCGCCTCTACAGCCGCCGCCTCCGCCGCTGCCTCCGCCGCCGCCGCCTCCGCCTCCGCCTCCGCCCTCATCCTCGCCTCCTCCCTCTCCCTTGCCGCCTCCTCCCTCGCCCTCGCCTCTGCCTCCTCCCTTGCGCGCGACGCCGCCTCCGCCTCCTCCGCCGCCCGCGCCGCCGCAACCTCTGCTACCACCCGATCCGCTTCCTCCGCCACTCGCGCCTCCTCTGCGGCCCGCGCCTCCTCCGCCCGCTCCGCCGCCCGCTCCGCCGCCCGCGCAGCCGCCGCCGCCGCCTTCTCCTCCTTCTGCCGCTGCCGCTTCAGCGCCCTGGCCTCGCGGGCCTTTCGCTCCGCCAGCTCGTCGCGCAGCCGCCGCGCCGCCCGCAGCGCCTCCGAGCCGTCGGCGGCCTGGGCGGTGTTTGCGTTGATCGCCGCCCTGAGCGCCTCGAGATCGGCATCGCCTCGCTCGCACGCCTCGACCGCCTCGCGCAGCGCCGCCTCGGCAGCATCGCGCGCCTCCGCCGCGGCCGCAGCCGCCGCCGCCTCACGTGCGGCCGCCGCGGCCTGTTCGGCTGATTCTGCGACCGCCGTCTCCCCGTCCGCCTCTGCTGTGGCCGACGAGTGCTCCTCGAGGGCGCGCACGCACTCGGCGTGGCCCTGACTCCTGGCCATCCGCAGCGCCGTCTTGCCGCCAACACGGGCGCCAACAGTGCGCGCCGCGTCTGCGCCCGCCCGCAGCAAGCGCCGCACGACGGCGGGGTGGTTGAGGAGGGCGGCGAACATCAGCGCGGTGCAGCCTTTGATGTCCTGCAAGTTGACCTCAGCGCCGCGCTGTGTCAGCAAGTCGACCACCCGCTCGTGGCCTTGGATGGCGGCGAGCATCAGCGCGGTCTGGCCGTCGCTGTCCTGCTGGTCGATCTCCGCGCCGTGCTGCAGCAGCAGCTCGACCACCCGCTCGTGGCCTGCCAGGGCGGCGCGGATCAGCAGCGTCATGCCGCTCGCGCCGCCTCTCTCGAACGTCGCGTCGGCCCGCCCGCCGCTGTCAATCCACGCCAGCACCGCCTCCTCATCGCCTCGATGAGCCGCTGCCACGACCTCATCGGAGACCGCCACCACACCGCTCGACGGCCGCTCCGCCGCCGCCACTGGCGACAGATTGCCCGGCCGCACCCGCACGCTCTCGCCGCCTCCCTCGAGCGCCACCGCGTACCGACCGCCCTCGAAGCTCTGCGCCACGCCCCGCTTCCCGTTCAGCTCGGGGCGGGCAGAGAGGCCGCCGAGCACGACTCGCTGCCCGAGCAGCGGCGCGTCCACCGCTGCCGCTGCCGCTGCCGCGCCCGAGGAAGCGCCGCCGGAGGAAGCGCCGCCTGCGCCTTCGCCGCCGGCTGCCGTCGCCGTGGGCCGTCCCGCCACCACCTCCTGGACGTGCTTCTTGAAGGCCTCGACGCAGGCGGCGTGGCCCTGCTCCTTGGCCATCTGCAGCGCCGTCTTGCCGCTCGCATTGCGCGCCGCCATGTCAGCGCCCGCCCGCAGCAAGCGCCGCACGACGGCGGGGTGGTTGAAAAAGGCGGCGTACATCAGCGCGGTGGAGCCGAGGCTGTCCAGCAGGTTGACATCGCTGCTTTGCACGTTGACATCAGCGCCGCGCCGTACCAGCAAGTCGACCACCTGCTCGTGGCCGTAGCTGGCGGCGTTCATCAGCGCGGTGCCGCCGCCGCTGTCCTGCAGGTTGACACCTGCGCCATGCTGCAGCAGCAATTTGACAAGGTGCTCGTGGCCGTAGAGGGAGGAGATCATCAGCAGCGTGCCGATCACCCCGCCTCTCTCGTACGTCGCGTCGACCCGCCCGCCCTCGTCGAGCCACGTCAACACCGCCTCCTCCTCGCCACGCTCAACCGCTTGCATAACCGCTTCGGAGACTGCCGCGACACCGCTCGACGTCTGCCTCGCCGCCGGTGGCGACAGATTGCCCGGCCGCACCCGCACGCTCTCGCAGCCTTCCTCGAGCGCCACCGCGTACCGCCCGCCCTCGAAGCTCTGCGCCACGCCCCGCTTCCCGTTCAGCTCGGGGCGGGCAGAGAGGCCGCCGAGCACGACTCGCTGGCCGAGCAGCGGCGCGTCCACCGCTGCCGCTGCCGCGCCCGAGGAGGCGCCGCCCGCCCCTGCCCGGCCGTCTGCAGCCGCCGCCTCCGACAAGACCTTGACGCACTCGGCGTGGCCCGACCACGCCGCATGCGACTCGGCCCACTGAAGCGCCGTCATGCCGCTCGCATCGCGCGCCGTCGTATCCGCGCCCGCCAGTAGCAAGCGGAGCACGACGGCGGGATGACCTTGGATGGCGGCGACCATCAGCGCGGTGGAACCGAAGCTGTCTTGCTGGTTGACCTCCGCGCCGTGCCGCAGCAGCAGCTCGACCACCCGCTCGTGGCCGTCCTCGACGGCGCCCATCAGCAGCGTGATGCCGCTCACGCCGTCTCTCTCGTACGTCGCGTCGAGCCGCCCGCCGCGATCAAGCCACTCCAGCACCGCCTCCTCGTCGCCTCGCCCCGCCGCTAGCACGACCGCGTCGGAGCAGCTCAGGGAACCTGCGCCAATGCTTTGCTCGCGTGCAGCGGCCGGACGGTGTTCCCACATATATCTCACTCTTGTATAGGGGGGGCGCTTCTAGGCGCCGTTCTCGCGGCAGTGTTTATTTGTTTTCATGACTAACTCGCGAATTCTTCCTTTCTCAGGCTCTCCGTACGCCACGCCGCCACTCGTGCTACCCGGGTAGCGCAAGCCCGCGCCGTCTGGCGCATGTCGCTCTTCGAGGAGCTGTTCGAGGTCAAGGACACCTCGAGGAAGTTCGACCACGTCGGCCGGCTCCACTGCCGGCTGGCCGAGGAGGGCTACGAGCTGCAGCTCGACCTCGACGTCAACTCGGACCTGCTCGACCTGCAACCAGGGGAGCGTTTCGCTCTGCTGCTCACGTCGACGCTCGACCTCGACGGCGCCGCCGACGCTGGCGTCTACGATCAGTCGGGAAAGCCGTCCCTGCTCGACTCGTACGAGTGAGCGCCACCGCCCGCCGCCGCCGCCGCCGCCGCCGCCGCCGCCGGCTTCGCTCCCTCAGCACCTTCCGCCCGCAGGTACGCCATGTACGGCAAGATATTCAAGTGGAAGCAGGACAACATCAAGGCGCCGATCGAAGTGCAGATCTCGTACGGCGGCCTCCTGATGAGGCTACGCGGCGACCCGCGGTACTTGCAAAAGCTGACGCTCGACTCGCGCGTCTACTTGCTGCTACGGAAGATTGTGAAGGACTAGGAAGAGGAGAGGAGGCATGCTACGTGTTTTGGAGTTTGCGCCGCGGGAGCGGAGTGTCGGGGGCCTAGGGCCCAGGTAAATTCAGGAGCTCCCGATTGCCGTCTGAGCCCCCTGCACTTTGTGTGTGTGGAGACGTTTACCTTACCTTACCTTACCTTAGCCCCCTGCGGGGGCTGGGGCGCTGGCGGCTGGGCCGTCCCGACCTGTTTCCTTGGCGCGCCTTTCGCGGCCCGCGGGAGCGTTTATGTCGAAATGTGCAACAAAAGATAGACAGGCACGGACGTACTGGAAGAGCATCCTTCCTCCTCTCCTCCTACCCTCCCTCCGCTTGTCTACTCAGCTCACATGGGACTCTAGACCGGAGACGAGACGGTTGAACCCCACAAGACGCGTCGCACACAGCCCCCCTCACACAGACGCACACGCCGAGTGTATTGGCCTCTGTCCAATATAGCGGCGCCGCGGCGCGAGCAGCCGCGCCCTCACAGCAGCGCGGGCGGCGTGTTGATGGGCGCCTTGGCATTCTTGACGGCGAGGTCGACGTCGCCGCCGGCGCCCTCGAGCAGCTTCTCGAGGTCTTTGGTCGACAGGTTGGGCAGCCTGAGGAAGAGTCAGGAAACTTCTCCACGCACCAGGTGGGTGGGCAGAGGGCCGGGCTACCCCTCGCATCTCCACGTCCAAAAGGCAGGAGCCGCTGGGGCATTTACCAGCGCGTGGGAGGTGTGTGTGTGTGTGTGTGTGTGTGTGTGTGTGTGTGTGTGTGTGTGTGTGTGTGTGTGTGTGTGTGTGTGTGTGTGTGTGTGTGTGTGTGTGTGTGTGTGTGTGTGTGTGTTCGCGCGCGCGTGCGTGCGTACGTGTGTGTGTGTGTCTCCCCACATCTCCCCATCTCTCGAGGCAACCTCGTGCGCAACACGTCGATCTTCGCGTCCTTGGTCGCGGTGCGCACGAGAGCTGGGCTGCCGAGGGCCGCGTGGAGCGTGTCTGGGTTGGCCGCCATCTCGGAGGCGGTCGCTCCCTTCTCAAAGTTTCGCGGCTTCATGATCTCCGACTTGAGCTCCGTGAAGGCGTTCTTGCCCAACTCGGCCTCCACCTCGGCCACCACCACCTCCTCGTCCCCCTTCTCCTCGTCGTCGTCGAAGCGCAGCTCGTCCGACTTTTCGTAGGCCTGCTCGTTGGTCAGCATCTTGAGCAGCCAGTTGTGCCCATCGTCGACCATCAGCTGAGTGGACGTCTTCTGCTGGTGCATCGCCGAGAGCATCTTGGAGCGCGCGGTGCTCTCGGCGCCCTTCTTTGGCTCGAGCACCTAAGGGGGAAAAGAAACTTTGACAACAAAGAAATACGGCGCGCTGTCTTTGGCTCGAGCAGCACGTCGAAGTAGATGCAGATGGTCGTGATGGCGCCGCCAAAGACAAAGATGGTGAAGCACGCGATCAACATCGTCGCCTGCATCATCGCGAGCGAGTCAGTGTGCATATCTCCCCGCACCTCCCCACACCTCCCCGCATCTCCCCGCATCTCCCCACATCTCGCCTGCATCATCGCGAGCGAGTCGTTGTGCTCGTTGTCGCTGCAGAAGGGGCTCTCCTGCTTGCGGCAGGGGAGGTATGGGGAGGTACGGGGAGGTACGGGGAGGTATGGGAGGAGGCATGGGGAGGTGTGGAGAGGTATGGGGAGGTATGGGGAAGTATGCGAGAAATGGGGGTGCATGGGGCTCTCCTGCTTGCGCTCGTCGTCGCCGTCGAAGCCGCCGCAAGTGGAGGGGAAGTCCCCTGCGACGTACGACACCGAAGCGAGTGCAAAAGCGACGCCGCCGCGGAGGCCCGAGAACCACATGACAAAGGAGTAGGCGGGCGAGATGGGGGGCGGCTTGGAGGTTGCGTCACGGAAGCAGTTTGTGAGGAAGGAGCCGATGTAGATGTGCAGCCGGCCCACGAAGCAGGCGAGGGTCGCCCAGAAGAAGAAGTGCCACACCGTGTACGTGAAGATGGGGAAGGTGATGGTCGCCATGCCCAGGTAGACAAAGACGAAGGTCTCGGCGATGAGGGCGACCACCTTGTACGCACGCGCCGTCAGCCGCACCGCACGCGGCGAGAAGTTTGGCCGCGTGTACGTTGCCATGACCATCCCGCAGGACATGATGGAGACAATGCCCGACAGCTCGGACGCCTCGGCAACGAAGTAGGCGCACCACGGGAAGACAAAGGAGAGCGCCGCCTCCATGTAGAGCATCTCGTCGTGGTGGCGGAGGTCGAGCAGCTTGAAAGTGAGTGAGGAGAGGATGCCTCCGACGGCGCCGATGAGGAGCGATCCGATGAAGATGATCAGGAAGAGCTTGCCTGCTCCGAGGATGTGCTCGGCGTCGACGGGGTTCTCCGGGTTGTTGAAGGAGAGGAGCGTGCGCGACAGCACGATGGCGACGGCGTCGTTCAGCACGCTCTCTCCAAAGACCATCGAGAACAGATCGATCTTTACGCCCAGCGCCTGGAAGACCGCCAGCACCGTGACCGGGTCCGTCGCGGAGATCAAAGAGCCTAGAGACATCTCCCCATATCTCCCCATACCTCCCCATATCTCCCCATATCTCCCCAGATCAATGAGCCTAGAGACAGCCCGTCGCAAGTCCGTCGCACAACGGGGCCGTGAGGTGGGGGAGCGGGTGCGAGAGAAGACAGACACCGAAAGTCAGCGCGGCGAGCATGCCCAGCGGGTAGCAGAGCCCCATCTGCCCAAACCACCACACGAGCCTACAAACGGGAGCACACCAGCTCGATGCACGCTGAGCACTGTTTGCGGGCGAGAGCGAGAGCACGGTGTTGGGCAGAGTCTTCAGAGCACCGCGTGAATACGAGGGGCGACGGGTACAGCGAAGCCCGCTGAGCCCGGTTGATTACAGCGGAGTCCGTGTCCTCTCTAAGTGCTACTGGGGCGACAAGTCTTGTCTTCCCCCTTCTAGCTGTCCTGTGAGCTGTGTGCTGTGCGTCCAGCAGTCCGGACCCAGTGCTACGTCCGGTGACAGCGCGCCTCGTGTCGGCTGCCGAGCCACTCGCGCGCAGCGTGTGTGTGGAGTGTGGGCCCGTCCTTGGTGCTGCGAGGTGTGTACGACTGGCTGACTGACTGACTTCTAGGCCGCGGAGCCCGAGATATGGGGAGATATGGGGAGATATGGGGAGATATGGGGAGATATGACGTCTAGGCGCACGAGCCCTCCGACAACAAAGGTGGAGGCGAAGGTGCCGATGAAGGCGAAGAAGGCGGTCGGGCAGAGGTTTGCGATGAACGACTGGCGCGTTCATGCAGAGCCGAGGTGAGCCGAGGTGAGCCGAGGTGAGCCGAGGTGAGCCGAGGTGAGGAGCCGAGGTGAGCCGAGGTGAGGAGCCGAGGTGAGCCGAGGTGAGGAGCCGAGGTGAGCCGAGGTGAGCCGAGGTGAAGGTGAGCCGAGGTGAGGAGCCGAGGTGAGCCGAGGTGAGCCGAGGTGAGCCGAGGTGAGCCGAGGTGAGCCGAGGTGAGGAGCCGAGGTGAGGAGCCGAGGTGAGCCGAGGTGAGGAGCCGAGGTGAGCCGAGGTGAGCCGAGGTGAGCCGAGGTGAGCCGAGGTGAGGAGCCGAGGTGAGCCGAGGTGAGCCGAGGTGAGGAGCCGAGGTGAGCCGAGGTGAGGAGCCGAGGTGAGCCGAGGTGAGCCGAGGTGAGCCGAGGTGAGCCGAGGTGAGGAGCCGAGGTGAGCCGAGGTGAGGAGCCGAGGTGAGCCGAGGTGAGCCGAGGTGAGCCGAGGTGAGCCGAGGTGAGGAGCCGAGGTGAGCCGAGGTGAGGAGCCGAGGTGAGCCGAGGTGAGCCGAGGTGAGCCGAGGTGAGCCGAGGTGAGGAGCCGAGGTGAGCCGAGGTGAGGAGCCGAGGTGAGCCGAGGTGAGCCGAGGTGAGCCGAGGTGAGCCGAGGTGAGGAGCCGAGGTGAGGAGCCGAGGTGAGCCGAGGTGAGGAGCCGAGGTGAGGAGCCGAGGTGAGCCGAGGTGAGGAGCCGAGGTGAGCCGGAGCCGACGCAAGCCTGCACGTTCATGTTGAACCCTGCCTCAAAGATGATTGGCGGCAGCAGCCAGATCATGAAGAACTCAAAGTCGAACTTCTCCTTTTCGAGCAGCCCGTCCGAGTGCGCCATCAAGGCCAGGCCGGAGGCAAACATGCCCACCAGCACTCCGATGGCAGCCTCTGGCAGCCAGTGCAGCTGCGGCGGAAGGAGGGAGGAGGGAGGGAGGAGGTGAGGAGGAGAGGAGGAGGGGAGGAGGGGAGGAGGAGAGGGAGGAGGTGAGTACGCGGCGGAAAACACAGCAGCATCGAGGGGAGAGGAAGTGAGGCGAGGGGTGGAGAGGGCGTCGCCGCGTACACTCGCGTAAGAGGCGGAGGGGGAGAGGGAGCGTGGGGCGGTGAGCCCAGCTCACGTGGATCGACTCGGCCAGGAATCCGAGGATGAAGGTTGCGCCGAGCGCAGCGATCCCGATGACGGTCGCCCACTTTAGCATGATGATCTCCTCCTCCGCCTCCTGCGGCGAAGGGGGGGGCGGGTGGCGGCGGTCGGCTCTCGCGTCCACGCCACGCCCAAACCGGAGCTCGTCGCCCGACTGCTGCCGAGAGAGAGAGTGCGGACACAGGTAACAGGGCTGTGGCACGCGCCTCCTTCAGCAGCTCCACCTCCTCCTCCGAGAGCGCCTGCGGTGGTGGGAAGAACATAGGGAGGTGGAGCAGCGCAGCGATGCGATCGCGCCTCGTGGTCGCTAGACTGGCACGCACCGCCTCGTGTTCGGACAAATCGCGCCTCGGAGCGGTCTCCAAAGCGGAGCGGAGGTTGCGCGCTTTGGTGGACAGCTTGCCGAGCCACTTTTGATCTCTGGCTGCCTGGGACGCGTCCGCGCCGCCGAGCGCGGCAACGATGGCGAGCGCGCAGAGCGCGCCTGTGCAGCGCATCTGTGTCCCCCCGTTTTGCTCGGCCCGTTTTCGGCTCGCGGCGAAAAGAAGAAATACCTTCGCGCGCTAGTCGAGCGTGGAATAGGGAGTCCACCGTGCTGCGAGCCTGTCGCTGTCCCTTGTCAGGAGCAGGAGAACTAGGAGAGCGCAACCAGTAGGAGGCCTCTGCCCCCGCGGCAAAGTCAAACCACCCCACCACCTACCACCACCTACCACCGCAGAGCAAACATTGCTCCTCAGTTCGGGCCCGCTCAGAGGCGCCCCGCGCCCGTGCGGCGCGCCGAGGCGGCGCCGAGGCTGGCGCCTTGCACCCGGCCCGCGGCCGGCACCGCCTCGCCCCACCACTGACCGCCCTGCGGCCCCTGCGCAGGCGTTCCTTCGACCTCGCTCAAAAGCGACGCCCGGGTGTGGTAGGTGGTGCCGAGGCGATTGTTTAGGGGCCCGTTTTTCGGCTCCGCGGCGAAAAGAGAGATTAGCTGCGTTCGTCTGTGGTGGCGGCGTGCCGTCCTCCGATCCCATCCTTGGGTTGCGTGGTCTGTTTTCTAATTTCTTTTTTCTTTGTTACTTCGGGCTCTGCGGAGTTACTCTCAGCCTCTTTCTCCTCGTCTTCGACTTCGCCCCCCCACCGCGCTTCACCGCCCCCTGCGCATGTCTTGTCGCCCTAGGGGCTCGGGCCCAGGCCTGAACTCCTCACTGCACTGTTGCAACAAGGGACATTCTGTGTTTGTATCCGCTTTCTCTCTTGAGCACTTGAGCACTGGATAGGGTCGATTCCGCATGGTACGGGACCCCTTCTCTCCTTGTTAGTGCCAGGGTGCCTGACTGAGGGAGGGTGTAGAGGATGTAGAGTGTAGAGCGCTGTAGAGATGTAGAGATGTAGAGATGTAGAGCGCTCTGGAGCGCTGTAGAGCTGTAGAGCTCTACATCCGCCGCGTGACGATGCGGGTGCGTTGTAGAGCGATGTAGAGGCGCTCTACAACGTGAAATCTCTACAACAAACTCTACATCATAACGGCGAACGAGGCACCCGGTCGCTCTCCGACATGAGGCGCGTTGCACTTGCCAGTGCTGCCCTGGCCTTCTGTCTGCCCGCCCAATGGGTGGGAGGTGCCTCTGCTGCTGTGGCATGCCTCACGGCTGCGACTGGCCGGCGCCTCGGCGCGTCAGCTCGGCTCGGCGTAGCGATATAGTGGCCAGCGCAACTCGCCTGGACTCAACGCTCAGCCAGGAGCTCCCGCACGCGCTGGCGCAAGTCAATAGTCATGGCGCATGCAACGCGTCTGAATGATCGCCTCGCCTCGCGCAAATGCGACCGTCCTCGCCGCCGACAGTCCACCGCCTGCTAAAGAAGCACTGCGATGAATGCAGCACCGGCGACGCATGGCAGGCTGGTCATGACGCAGTTATAGGGTGTTGTGTGCCGTCAGAGTGACTCTCTGTGTGTCAGTGATAGTCAGGGCCGTCAATCAGAGCTCCAGTAAGCTCAGAGACACCCCATTAGTGCGACTCGACCTCTTTGAGTCACTGCCTTCCCGGCGGTTCTGCTGTAGAGCCTCTACAACAAACTCTACAGCAAAATCGCGCTCTACATCGCTCTACAACGCACCCGCATCGTCACGCGGCGGATGTAGAGCTCTACAGCTCTACAGCGCTCCAGAGCGCTCTACATCTCTACAGCTCTTCAGTGCTCTGCACTCTACATCCTCCTACACCCTCCCTCAGGCCAGTGCGCGCCAGTCCCGTGCCCAGTCGTGCGAGGGAAGAGAGAGAACTGCGAGGGAGCCTTTTCGTAACATTCTTCCTCCATTCTCTCTCTCTCCCCCCCCCATAGAGCTCTACCGCCGCTGGTGTCCAGTCCGAGCCTGGCTGGGTCCGAAAACAATGGTCCGCCTCGAGCCCGATTCCAGCGGCGCCGAGGCGCCGCTCTACCTCTCGCTCTCCCTTATCGTCCTTACAAGATCCTGCTCGTGCAGGTGGGGACCCTGTCCTTCTCCCCCCCCTGCAGCCTCGTTTTATTGCATCACCGCCTGTGTTTGGGTTTCTATGTTTGCGATTTGTAATTTGGCCTTTTCTCAAGTCTTTTCGAGACTGAAAGAAAAAGAAACACTCGCCGCACGGCGCCTAAGCGCACGGCACCCAACAAGAATGGTGCCAAGACGGGCTAATGCACGAGAGGCAAGCGACCACGGGCTGGTGCTCGGCAAGCGAGTCGTGCTCGGCGGCCTCTCTGCCCGCCCCGAGCTGAACGGAAAGCTGGGCGTGGCGCAGAGCTTCGAGGGCGGGCGGTACGCGGTGGCGCTCGAGGGAGGCGGCGAGAGCGTGCGGGTGCGGCCCGGTCATCTTGCGTGGGATGTGTTGGCGTGGGCGTACTTCCTGAGCTACTCCGACGCGATCGTGCTAGCGGCGGAGCAAGGCGAGGAGGCGGCGGTTCTGGAGTGGCTTGATCGCGGCGGGTGGGTCGACGCGACGTACGAGAGAGGCGAGGTGAGTGGCTTCACGCTGCTGATGACCGCCGCCAACTACGGCCGCGAGCGGGTGGTCGAGCTGCTGCTCCGGCGTGGGGCTGAGATCAACCTGCAGAGCAGCAGAGGCTGCACCGCGCTGATGGCCGCCGCCTTCTACGGCCACGAGCGGGTGGTCGAGCTGCTGATTCGGCACGGCGCTGAGGTCAGCCTGCAGGACAGCAACGGCGGCACCGCGCTGATGAACGCCGCCTTCAACGGCCACGAGCGGGTGGTCGACTTGCTGCTGCAGCACGGCGCGGAGCTCAACCTGCAGAACAGCGAAGGCCGCACCGCGCTGATGAACGCCGCCAGCTTCAACCACCCCGCCGTCGTGCGGCGCTTGCTGCGCGCTGGCGCAGACACGGCGGCGCGCGCTCCGGACGGCATGACGGCGCTTCAGTGGGCCAAGGCACAGGGCCACGCCGAGTGCGTCGAGGCCTTCAAGAAGCACGTCCAGGAGGTGGTGGCGGGACGGCTCACGGCGACAGCAGCCGGCGGTGAAGGCGCAGGCGGCGCTTCCTCCGGCGGAGCTTCCTCGGGCGCGGCAGCGGCAGCGGCAGCGGTGGACGCGCCGCTGCTCGGCCAGCGAGTCGTACTCGGCGGCCTCTCTGCCCGCCCCGAGCTGAACGGGCAGCGGGGCGTGGCGCAGAGCTTCGAGGGCGGGCGGTACGCGGTGGCGCTCGAGGGAGGCGGTGAGAGCGTGCGGGTGCGGCCGGGCAATCTGTCGCCCGCTGCGGCGGAGCGGCCGTCGAGTGGTGTGGTGGCGGTCTCCGAAGAGGTCGTGACAGCGGCTCGGCGAGGCGACGAGGCGGCAGTGCTGGAGTGGCTTGAGGGCGGCGGGCGGGCCGACGCGACGTACGAGAGAGGCGGCGTGAGCGGCCTCACGCTGCTGATGGGCGCCGCCCTCCACGGCCACGAGCGGGTGGTCGAGCTGCTGCTGCGGCACGGCGCGGAGGTCAACCTGCAGGACAGCAACGATCAGACCGCACTGATGGGCGCCGCCTACAGCGGCCACGAGCGGGTGGTCGAGCTGCTGATTCGGCACGGCGCGGAGATCAGCCTGCAGAACGGCATCGGCTGCACCGCGCTGATAGCTGCCGCCGGCTACGAGCGGGTGGTCGAGCTGCTGATTCGGCACGGCGCGGAGGTCAACTTGCAGAGCAGCAAGGGCGTCACCGCGCTGATGGCCGCTGCCCTCTTGAACCGCCCCGCCGTCGTGCGGCGCTTGCTCCGGGCGGGCGCAGACACCGCGGTGCGCAGTACGAGAGGCCAGACGGCGCTGCGGCTGGCCAAGGAGATGGGCCACGCCGAGTGCGTGCGCGCCCTCGAGGAGCACTCGTCGACCGCAGCAGCGGCGGAGGGGGAGACGGCGGTCGCAGAATCAGCCGAACAGGCCGCGGCGGCCGCACGCGAGGTGGCAGTGGCTGCGGAGGCTGCGGAGGCGCGCGATGCTGCCGAGGCGGCGCTGCGCGAGGCGGTGGAGGCGTGCGGCCGAGGCGACGCCAATCTCGAGGCGCTCAGGGCGGCGATCAACGCGAACGTCGACGTCGCCGACGGCTCAGAGGCGTTGCGGGCGGCGCGGCGGCTGCGCGACGAGCTGGCGGAGCGAAAGGCCCGCGAGGCCAGGGCGCTGAAGCGGCAGCGGCAGAAGGAGGAGAAGGCGGCGGCGAAGCAGGCGGAGGCGGCGGCGCGGGCGGCGGAGGAGGCGCGGGCGGCGGAGGAGGCGCGGGCGGCTGACGAGGCGCGGGCGGCTGAAGCAGCTGCGGAGGCGCGGGCGGCGCGGGCATCGGAGGAAGCGGATGCGGCGGCGCGGGCAAGGGAGGAGGCAGAGGCGAAGGCAAGGGAGGAGGCGGCAAGGGAGAGGGAAGAAGCGAGGGAGAGGGCGGAAGCGGAGGCGGCGGCGGCGGCGGCGGCGGAGGCGGCGGCGGCGGCAGCGGCGGAGGCGGCGGCTGTAGAGGCGGCAGTGGCGGCCGTGGCGGCGGCGGAGGCTCAAGAGGCAGCGGCAGCGGAGGCGGCGGCGGCGGCGGCGGCGGCGGCAGCGTCGGCGGCGGCGAGTGTCGCCGCCCTCGCCGCCGCCGCCGCGCCGCCCGCCGCCGTCCCTCTCGACGAGCTCATCGCGGCGACCGACGGCTTTGCCGAGGCGCGCAAGGTGGGCGAGGGCGGTTTCGGGCGCGTCTACCGCTGCGACGCGCTGCCGTCGCTGCCGCGTGTCGCTTGCGGGTTCGCCGTCAAGACGGCGCTGGTCGGTGTCGGCGCACAAGGCCTCGCCGAGCTGCAGAGCGAGGTGCGCACGCTCAGCGCGGCGTGCCACCCGTCCCTCCTCCCTCTGCTCGGCGTCTGCTTGGCACCGGCGAGAGCTTGCCTCGTCTACCCCCTCTGCCGCGGCGGCAGCCTCGAGGACCGTATCTACCGCACTCCAGCTGCACTGCAGCGGCTCCGCATGCTCGGCTTCGAGACGCCGCCTCCGCCGCTCTCCTCCGCCGCACGGCTCCGCGTGCTGCGCGACGCGGCGAGCGCGCTGCACTACTTGCACACGCTCTCGCCCATGATCCTGCACCGCGACGTCTCGGCGGGCAACATCCTGCTCGACGAGCGCGGCAATGGATTCCTCGCCGACGTGGGACTCGCGCGCGCGGCGGAGGCGACGGCCGGCAGCAGCCAGCAGGTGTCGCACCTGTCGACGCAGCGCATCTTTGGGAAGCCCGGCTACATGGACCCGATCATCTCGCTGGACAACCAGGCTTCGCAGCTGACTGACGGTTTCGCGCTCGGCATCACGCTGCTCGTCAGCCTGACCGGCCGCGGCGCCGTCGGCTTGCTCAACGCGTGCGACTATGCGCTGGAGGAGCCCGACACGGCGGAGGGCATCGCGGCGGCCGACGCGGGCTGGTCGGCGGCGCAGGCCGAGGAGCTGACACGGCTGGTGGTCGGGCTAGCATACGAGCGCAAGAGAAAGCGAATGCCGCTCGCAGACGCACTGCCGCGGCTGGAGGCGCTAGTCGAAGCGGCGGGGGAGGTGGAGGAGACGGCTGGGGCCGAGGAGCGCCTGTGTGACCTCTGCTGGGACGCGCCGCGCTCGGTCCGTTTCGCGTGCGGCCACGCTCTGTATTGCGGGACATGTGCGCCGCGCGTGCTGGAGCGCGACAGCAACTGCCCGGCCTGCCGCCAGCCGGCGCTGCCCATCGCCGCAGTCGGAGCGCATGTTGCGGCGCAGACGACGTTTGTCCACCAGCCGCCATCGCGCACCGTGCCCCAGGCTCAGCCCGTGGGCGTCACGGCGGCGGTCGGTGGGCGAGGGGGGCGAGGCGGGCGGGGTGGGCGGGGTGGGCGGGGTGGCCGAGGCGGGCGTGGCGGACGCGGTGGACGCGGCGGACGTGTTGGGTGATTTGGGGTGGCTGGCACAGCTCACATGCAGGTTTCTTATGCTTTGCATCCGTGTGTTGCTTTCGCGTTTCGGATTCGGTGTCTTGGGCCTGGGGGTCTCGTCTCATAATCTTCTCTCAAAAACACCGAGATGCGAGAGAAAATACACAGGTTCTCACCCTGAGAATGCCCAGAAGCCCACTCACAGCTCACACAGCTCACATAAACTCATAAGCACGCAGCTATCAATGGCACCCTCGAAGTTCCCTCCAACGCGCAAATCGCTTTCCCAACTCAAAAACGACTCTCTGCCGTCGACTCGGTGGCACAACGATGCCTTCGGCTCGCTCGCGCCGCCACGTGTTGGAGTGAAATGGAACTAGCCATTATTTATGCGAGTGTCGCTCACAATCCTTCGACTTCTAGGATTGCGAGCGAGGCTGCTTGCAATCCAACACTTGCAGAAGAGAAGGTTCACCAGCAGTGTGCGTGCGGCCGCTCAAAAACGAAGAAGAGCGGTAAGCTGCGGTCCGACCGATCCGATGCCGCCAGAGCGGTAAGCTGCGGTCCGACCGATCCGATGCCGCCAGACTGCCACCGACCGACTTGGGGTGACGGGAAGACGCGCACGCCTCCATCCATCCACGGACCGGCCGCCTTCTTTTT
This sequence comes from Emiliania huxleyi CCMP1516, assembly GCF_000372725.1. Classification (NCBI taxonomy): domain Eukaryota; phylum Haptophyta; order Isochrysidales; family Noelaerhabdaceae; genus Emiliania; species Emiliania huxleyi. The sequence continues at coordinate 392,035 of NW_005201277.1, read as the reverse complement.
TCTAAGGTGGCAGACTGGGTGTGTGAGTGAGTATATTGCACACACACACACACACACACACACACACACACACACACACACACACACACACACACACACACACACACACACACACACACACACACACACACACACACACACACACACACACACACACACACACACACACACACACACACACACACACACACACACACACACACACACACACACACACACACTGGCAGACTAAAAGAAAGAAAGGAAGAAAACAGACAACCCAAGGGAGGGATGGGAGGACGGCACGCCGACTGGGTTTGGCACATTGAGCTGCTGGTTTTCTTTTGCTGCGGCGGAGGTGGAGGGCGGCTGCCCGCCCCTGCCTTCTGGTCCTGAAGGTGCTCGCTATCACGTCACCAACGAGTGTGAGTCGCCTGTCGCGGAGGGGGCGATATTCGTGCAGTGCCGATCGGTAATTTGGGGGTATTTTTGCGTAATTGGGCACGAAGGTGGTCTTTGTTCATTCCCGCCTGTTTACTGAAAGCAGGAGAAGGAGGAGAGCGCTGACTCGTTTCGTTTCTTGTTCCCTAGATACGGTACCTGTCGCGAGTGCCAGGCAGGCAGGACCGACCCGACCGAGTTCGGCGGGCAGGGCGTCCGGAAGAAGCGCTGCCGGTCGCGCAAATGGCCAGAATCCCCGAATGGCCGCAGAGCGCGAGGGTGGAGCGCCCACATGGACCCTCAACAGGATCCCACCGCTCCTCGCCCCCGTCTCGCAGGCCAAAATCGTCGACATCGCGTCGGCACTCTCGACGGCGCGCCTGGGCTCGCAGAGGCGGCCTGGGCGGTGCAGGGTGGCTGGGCTGCCCCCCTCCCGCGGTGCGCCAAGCCTCGGGGGTCGGGGAGACCATCTCGGGTCGCCGAGGGGGCGGGTCGGACGCCCGATCCGGAGCTGCTGGCCGGAGGACGTCGCCGGCTCCGCGATTTTGGACGCCCCAGGCGCCTCCAGCCGGGCCGAGCGGCGCCAGCTGGTAGCTGGGGCCGCAGGGCGGTCGGGCCGACACCGTATGCTAGTCGGAGTGGGTTGTCTAGGGGTGTAGAGGTCGGTAGAGTGTCCGTTTGTGCCTTCCGGACAGGCTCCGGTCGGGAGCCCGCCGGCGGGCCGGCTGAGGCTGTGTGTCCGTCCACTGTGGACCTAGTGATGGCCTAGGAGCCCTGCACGAACGGTTTTTATGCTATATAACACCTAGGGACCGCGTCGGGTGTGGGCGGCGAGCCGCGCATCGGCCGACAATGTGTGCCGATGTACGCGTTTCGGTCACACCGCGGTCAGGCTCAGGGCCCGTGTTTTATGGCATATATTTATGGCTTTTGCATGAGCCATGACCTGTCCCCTGCCGCTCCCCGGGGCCGGGCAGGGGATTTCCTAAAAAATTACACGCAGCGCCAGCGATTCCTTTTTGCTTGAACAGTTTTTCTTTTTCAATGTACAAGAACCTTCCATCACCACCGCCCTGGGCCCTGCTCGCTGCTGCGCGTGCTCCTGGTCCTGCTGGCGGGAACGTCCGGGTGTGGGAAGTAAAGATCTTTTACTTTCAATGTGCAAGAGTAAACGTAAGACTCACACGTAAGCCAAGAGTAAATGTACCGAGGTGCCCGGGCTGCTGGCGCCCCTGGTGTGCTAACGGCCCGGCGCAGCCCATGCACAGACGAGGGGGCCGACCCAATGCCGAGAGCGCGGCGCCCCGCAGGCGACGGCCCTCGGCGTGGCTGGGGGGGGGCGTATCGCAGCGCGCCGCCGCCGCCGCCGCCGCCGCCGCCGCCGCCCCGTCGCCCTGTGCTGATGATAACTAAGCTCGCGAGCCGCGGTGCCTCACAGGTCGGTGCAGGTGACCTGGCCATCCTCGCCGAGCAGGCAGCCGCACATCGCGCTGCCGTCCTTGACGGCGATGATGAGCGCGACGATCAGCCCGTAGAGGCCGAGGGCGGACCCAAAGGACCAAATGAGCACCTGAGAGCACAGGCGCAATGGGCAAATGGGCGGCGGGGGCGAATGGGCGGCGCGGCGGGGGCGAGGGCGGGGTGGTGAGGGCGGCGGCGGCGAGGGCTTCAGCGAGGGCGGCGGTGGTGAAGGCGGCGGCGAGGGCGAGGGCGGTGAAGGCGGCGGTGAAGGCGGCGGCGAGGGCGGCGGCGAGGGCGGCGGCGGCGACGGAGCAGCGGACGGTGAGGGCGTAGTATCAATGGGTGCAGCGTCATGAGAGGTCGTTGCGAGGAGGCGCACCATGCCAATGTAGAGCTTGGGCTGCCGCGCGGAATCCTGCACGCCAATCTCGCCCGCCATGCCCATGGCCAGGCCGGTCGCCAGGTTGCTCAGCCCGACCGTCAGCCCCGAGCCGAGGTGGGCGTAGCCGGAGAAGAGCGAGTAGGTGGACGTGCCGTCCTTTGGCGTGGTGATGTTGGTGGCGATGATCACCGCGATGATGAGGCCAAAGATGCCTGGCGCGAGGCGGCGGCGGTGGGTGAGCGCGAGGCGGATCACGCCGTCAACACCACGCGGCGCGCACGCGGCGCAGGCAGAGAATGGTGCGGCGGCGGGCAGAGAGCGCAGCAGCGGGCGGCAGCGGGACTGAGCGCACCGCAGACACCAGAGAGGATGACGGGCATGATGGACTTCATCACCATCTCGGTTTGCACCTGCGCGGCCCGCAGCACGGCGGCGGTGGGGCGGCGACGGAGGGGGGGGCCGCCAGCTGTGCGCTCCGCTTCTGCGTCAGCGCCGCGTGCGCTAGGAAGGCAAGAGGGCGGGCGGGCGCGCCTTGTGGCGCGGCAGTTTGGAGATGGTGGCGAGGCCGACGGCCGACTTCCACGTCCCGTACCTGCGGCGGCGCCCGATCGGTCACACATCGCCATTCGCCGTACAGGCTGTCTGCGACCGGGCCGGGGGCGGCGGCGCACGCAGCCCCCATGTTCCCGAAGATCAGCGCGAGGGCGGCGCCGACGAAGCCGAAGAAGGGCGCATGCGAGGGGCAGTAGGGCGAATCCATCGGCGGCCGGCGGCGGCTGAGGCGATCGGCGCAACTGTGTCGGAGAGCTGTGTAGCAGGGCTAGCAGCTGAACCAGGTTGTTGTGAAGAGGGGGGGGGGGGGGCGACCGACCAGGAACCGCACTATATGTGTGTGAATGTGCGTTTATGTGAATGGGAGCACAGTATGAGTATATGTAGAGTTCGATGATAAGGAATACGCCGTCGGACAGAGGAAGACGCTGCCGGACAGAAGAAGACGCTGTGTGAAGGGTAGGAAGACGCTGATCACAGATCAGACGCCGTTCACACCGTCTGACTGTGGCTGTGCCTGTGGCTCAGCAGCGGAACAACAGGGTGCGAAAGAAGTAGACGCAACTCGCTCGCACGACACTGGGCACGGGACTGGCGCGCACTGGCACTAACACAGTGTCGTGCGAAAGAAGCATTCAATTTCCCCGCACGGATTGGGATGTGTGTATGAGCGGCTCGCGCTCGAGCTGCTGGGGTTCCGCGGGTTCGTTCGAACTAGATAGAGCTCAAAGCCGCGGGGTGGTACGTCGGTACGTGTGCAGGTAAAGGTAAGGTACGGTAAACTTCTCCACACACACGGGGTGGTGGGGCAAGGGGGGCGACCCTCGCGTCTCCACGTCTAACGACGTGTACACCGAGACACACTCTCTATTCAGTAACTCTGCGTACGCGTAAGTAGGCAAGGGACCCCCGTACAGTCGGAGGTCAGCCGAGGACCCGAGATGAGCCGAGATGAGCCGAGTCAGAGGAGCCGAGAGGAGGCGAGAGGAGCCGAGAGATGAGCCGAGATGAACCGAGAGAGGACCCGAGAGGACCCGAGATGAGCCGAATGGGCCGAGATGGGGAGATGGGCCGAGGAGGAGGAGAGGAGGAGGAGAGGAGGGGGAGGGGAGGTAAGGCTCATTAAAAAGATTGATTCTCGCCCCTCTAAGTATTGATATTGAGTATTGTCAAGCTCACCTCTAAGTATTGACAATATATTGACATATTGATCGCTGATTTTCAACCTCAAAAAGCATAAATGTCAACATTTCTTCCAAACATCGCCTAGATGGTGGCTGAAATCGAAAGATTCGCGCGTTCGAAGCGATTTTGATGCGACCCGAGCAATTTTGAAGCGGTTTGGGCCCATTTTGAGCGGTTTTAGGGCGTCCGCAAGCTAGAGATCGACCGCCCACCGCTGGATATATTGATATATTGAGACCCCCCTGACCAGCCCAGGCCAATCCCCCTCTAAGTATTGGAATATATATTGATATTGATCGCTCCTCTAAGTATTGGAGCAATATATTCCATATTTTTAATGAGCCTTAAGGGGAGGGGGCGGGGAGGGGGAGCCGCTCCTGGCCCGCGGCGGAGGGGCGGAAGCAGTCGTCCGAGACTAAGTGCGTCGCGCTGAAGACGGCATGCTGCGCAAACGGCTGGACGACGAAGGTCGTGCCTGGCACGAGTTGGAGAGGGAGAGGCGGCTGGCATCGCGTCGGGGGTCCTCCCGCCCTGACGACGGCGCCAGGTCAGACGCCCAGTTACCTATGGGGAGATATGGGGAGATATGGGGAGATATGGGGAGATATGCTCAGGTCGGACGCCCAGTTGCCCATGCTTGAATGAGCTTGCCTGTGGCGGGGGCGGCGGGCGGGTGCACGGAGCTAAGTGCCTCGCCGTCCTCGCAGGAGTCGCTTAGGCGGCTCCCGTGTGATCCCTGGCCGCTTCCCAGTCGGAGCAAGGTTGAAAAACCGAGCAACGGAGATGGTGCGGGAGAGTACGGTTGTGCCAGGGTGTCACGACTCGCACCGACCCTTCACGAACCGAAAGGCCGTGCCCGGCGTGCAAGGGGCACGGTTATCGTCCGGCACGTGTTTGGCGCCCCATTCCGTTTGGCGGTTAGGTCGGCTCAGGGCCCCGTCTCCACTTCCCTCCTACTTGGCGCGTGAAGATGAAGAGATGCCAGACCGGCCAGGGCAAGGGCGGAGGGCGAGGGCGGAGGGCGGAGGGCTGGGTGGAGGGCTGGGCGGAGGCAAGGGCGGGCGGAGGGCGAGGGCGGGGCGGGCGCGGCGCTGAGCGGAGCAGTAATAATATCGTTGGCCGGAGCCTCGTTGGCCGAAGCCTTACAGCTGTTATTAATTGTACAGTGAAGCCTCATATCACAGTGCACAGTGGTCAGTGCACGGGCGGGCCGCTGAATGTAAATGTGAACATGTGTGGGGATTGGGTGTGGTTGTTGGGTGGGGGGCGCAAGGGGGGGCGGGGGCAAAAGTGGGGCGTGAGGGGGAGAGGGGGCAAAAGTGGGGCGTGAGGGGGAGAGTTGGGGATGTCGTGTTCGCAAGGAGGAGCTGGG
>NW_005201277.1:384123-386563 GCF_000372725.1 Emiliania huxleyi CCMP1516 | reverse complement strand
GGGGGGGGGGGGGGGAGTTATTCGGTGAGGTGGTGTGGCAGCCAAACTGCTGGATCGTGTCTGCACGGCGGAGGTTGGAGGCATATTCCATGGCAGGAGCGGGTGGCTGGGATCCCACCTACCTCGTCCGGTCACATGCCGGAGCTCGCCCCCTCTACTCGGATCTAGTGATACGGGGTTGTGCGTTTATGTGAACAGCGCCTGGCTGCTGCCCCCGCGGGGGGGGCCCCACCCCCCTCAAACTGATGTCTCCGGTCAAATTTAGAGAGACCGAATGCGCGGGCGGGGATCGCGCGACGAGAGACAGAGCTCTAATGCCGGCGGTCAGCTCAATGGCGCGCAGCTCAACGCCCACATCTCGCGTGCCCGCGACGCCGACGAGCTGCTCGCGCTCTTTGCCGCCCACAGCGCGAGCATAGACCACATCCACGCTGCGAACCTGTGGAACAAACTGGGCAAGCAGCGCATCGAGCGTCGGCAGGAGGAGCAGCTGGAGCGGCTGGTGCAGCGCACGGTCGACCTCGTCCTGTCGTGCAATGCAAGAGCACTGGCGAATATAGCTCACGGCGTCGCCAAGTGCACGGGCCTGCGATCGAGGGTGGTGCGCCCGCTCTACGCGGCGGTGGCGGAGGCGGCGGTGCGCGGCGGGCTGGCTGGCTTTACGCCTCAGAACCTGGCCAACACGGTGTGGGCGTATGCGACGGCGGGCGAAGCTGCAGACGCGCTGTACGCGGCGGTGGCGGAGGCGGCGGTGCGCGGCGGGCTGGCCAGCTTCAACCCGCAGGGGCTGGCCAACACGGTGTGGGCGTATGCGACGGCGGGCGTGGCTGCAGACGCGCTCTACGAGGCGGTGGCGGAGGCGGCGGTGCGCGGCAGGCTGGCTGACTTCAAGCCTCAGGAGCTGGCCAACATAGTGTGGGCGTATGCGAAGGCGGGCGTGGCTGCAGACGCGCTGTACGCGGCGGTGGCGGAGGCGGCGGTGCGCGGCGGGCTGGCTGGCTTTACGCCTCAGGACATGGCCAACATAGTGTGGGCGTATGCGAAGGCGGGCGTGGCTGCAGACGCGCTGTACGAGGCAGTGGCGGAGGCGGTGATGCGCGGCGGGCTGGATCACTTCAACCCTCAGGGGCTGGCCATCACGGTGTGGGCGTTTGCGACGGCGGGCGTGGCTGCAGACGCGCTCTACGAGGTGGTGGCGGAGGCGGCGGTGCGCGGCGGGCTGGCCGGCTTCAAGCCTCAGGACCTGGCCAACATAGTGTGGGCGTATGCGAAGGCGGGCGTGGCTGCAGACGCGCTGTACGCGGCGGTGGCGGAGGCGGCGGTGCGCGGCGGGCTGGCCAGCTTCAAGCCTCAGGAGCTGGCCAACACGGTGTGGGCGTATGCGAAGGCGGGCGTGGCTGCAGACGCGCTGTACGAGGCAGTGGCGGAGGCGGTGATGCGCGGTGGGCTGGCTCGCTTCAACCCTCAGAACCTGTCAAACACGGTGTGGGCGTATGCGACGGCGGGCGTGGCTGCAGACGCGCTGTACGCGGCGGTGGCGGAGGCGGCGGTGCGCGGCGGGCTGGCCAGCTTCAAGCCTCAGGAGCTGGCCAACACGGTGTGGGCGTATGCGACGGCGGGCGTGGCTGCAGACGCGCTGTACGCGGCGGTGGCGGAGGCGGCGGTGCGCGGTGGGCTGGCTGGCTTCAACCCTCAGAACCTGGCCAACACGGTGTGGGCGTATGCGACGGCGGGCGTGGCTGCGGACGCGCTGTACGCGGCGGTGGCGGAGGCAGCGGCGCGCGGCGGGCTGGCTGGCTTCAAGCCTCAGGAGCTGGCCAACACGGTGTGGGCGTATGCGACGGCGGGCGTGGCTGCGGACGCGCTGTACGCGGCGGTGGCGGAGGCGGCGGTGCGCGGCGGGCTGGCTGGCTTCAACCCTCAGGACCTGTCCAACACGGTGTGGGCGTATGCGACGGCGGGCGTGGCTGCGGACGCGCTGTACGCGGCAGTGGCGGAGGTGGCGGTGCGCGGCGAGCTGGCTGGCTTCAACCCTCAGAACCTGTCCAACACGGTGTGGGCGTATGCGACGGCCGACTATTATCACCAGGCGCTGCTTGCCGACTGCTCGCGCGTGATCAGCGACTCGCTCGCGCGGGATCCGTCGAGGTGGGGCGTCGTGCACCGCTCTCAGCTGCACCAGTGGCAGCTCTGGCTCTCCCTTGAGCGAGGAGCAGACGGGCAGCAGCACCTCCTCTCCGAGTCCCAGCGCAAGCTCTGCTGTGCCGCCATGCAAGACACCGAAGTTACGATCTCGCGCTTCCAGCGCTCCGTCGCGATTGCCCTCGCCGCCGTCCAGCACGGCTTCGAGGAGGAGCATCCCGAGCCGCGCACCGGCTACTCGCTCGACCTGGCGCTGCCCTCTTCACGCCTCGTCGAGCGCTAATAAAAAGCGATGTGA
>NW_005201277.1:380902-384023 GCF_000372725.1 Emiliania huxleyi CCMP1516 | reverse complement strand
TGTCCCTACCTATTCCCGCCCCGACCTCTTACCGCCCCTCGGCGTAGACTCTGGTTGTTGCCGACGCGCCGAGGCTGCCGCCGCCCGAAGGCTTCGAGCCGCTCCCGGACGGTTCCGCGAAGCTTTCGCCAGCCGCGCAGTGCGGCACGCCGCCGGAGGTGTCCGAGAACCTGCTTGAAAGGTCCGCGAAGCTTCTCCCTCACTCGCAGCGCTTGGCGCCGTCGCCCGCGCCGCTGTCGCCCGCGCCGCTGTCGCCCGCGCCGTCGCCGCCGGCACCGCCCCCCCCGCCCTCGTCGCCGTCCGCTCCGGCGCCGCCTCTGTCAGCGACGCCGCCTGCGCCGCCGCCTCTGTCGACGCCGCCTCTGTCGGCGTCCTCGCCCGCCGCCCTTCCCCCCGGGCTTGCGGCGAGATTGCAATCTCCCTCCGGGCTTGCGGCGAGGGAGAAGGGGGCGGCGGCGGAGGCTGAGGCGGAGGCGGAGGCGGAGGCGGAGGCGGAGGCGGAGGCGGAGGCGGAGGCGGAGGCGGAGGCGGAGGCGGAGGCGGAGGCGGAGGCGGAGGCGGAGGCGGAGGCGGAGGCGGAGGCGGAGGCGGAGGCGGAGGCGGAGGCGGAGGAGAGGAGGAAGAGGAAGAGGAGTGTGAGGAGGAGAGAGAGGAGGAGGAGGAGGCCGTCGGTGGTGGTGGAGGAGGAGGAGGAGGAGGCTGCGCCGGCGGCGAGGGGCTCCTCTCTGAGCGGGGCCGTGCTCGTCTCGCTGCTGCTGCTGCCGCTCCTCGCCGTGGTCGCCAAGCAGGGGCTCGGCCTCGCGCTGGGCGGGGCAGGCTCGAGGGCAGGAGGCCCCTCCTCGCCCACACGCGGCGACGCTCCTCCATATCCCTTCCTATGGGTGTCCGCGTTTTCTTAGGCCTGTTCTGTGCCAGTGCGCGCCAGTCCCTTCCTCTTGGACACCGTGTTGCGTGTCTGACTGTCGCTGTGCTGTCGTGCGATTTCGCAACCCGGGGTTGTGCCTTTGGGTGGTGGCGTATTTTCTTCTCAATAACAAGGTCTGTTCGTGATAGCTGAATACGACATGTACGTCATACGTGGCTGGGTTCACAGCGATTGTAGGAAAATTGGGGGACCAACTCACGGTCGCGGCCTTCCGACTCGCGCCTCCGCCTCACTGGCACTATTGTAGCCCTGGCCGGTGCGCGTGCTCAGTTGAAGTTCCGGAGTAAAAATTCGAACGCGTTCTCTCCCGGTGACCAAAAAATGTCCACCTCAGAGGCACCTCCGGAGGCAGGCCGCCGCACGCCGGCGACACAGCTCCAGCTGTCGAACTGACCCGCAGCTCCTCTCAGAGCGGGAACTGTGACGAAAGTTGACTGAGGCGGTTGTCAGGTATACTCATACGGATCACATGGTGGCTCTTTCATGACGGGAGACCGCCCGACCATTGCCCGCCGAAAAGAAAGCCAATTCTTGACTTGGGCCCTCGGGGAGGCCTGCGGGCGGCCTTCTCTCGAGGTCTCGAGATACACAAAGCGGCCAAGCCCGACCACTCCTGGGTGGCACTGCCACTGGTGTCGCTCGACGTCCTGTCGACAGCGTGCCGACCGCGACACAGACCATGTGGGACGCGTCGAGTATCGACCTCTACTACTTACCCAGCCTTCGAGTGTATCCTGGCTGTGGTCCCACACCCACTGGTGTCCATCTCAGAGACCGCAGGAGGTCATGAGGGTCGATGGGAGTGCCAACCCCACAATGCCTAAAAACCCAGCCCAGTACGTGAACGAACCCGGTTGTACATTTTTTCGGGTGCGGAGACAAGGGTTCAACGACTGGTTATGGTAGAGCTAGCTCAACGCGTGTGTGGAGAAGTTTACCTTACCTTACCTTACCTCGCCGTCTGGGCCTAGCGCAGCGCGAACTCGCCGTCTGAGCCTAGCGCAGCGCGAACTCGCTCTTAGCCTAGCGCAGCGCCTCGGAAAACACCATTTTGGCTCGCCAACAAGCCCTCCGCGCCCCCACACCGTTAGCACAATACTTTTTCTTTCTTCCCAATCCCCGGGCTAGTAGGCCCCTGCCGACGCAAGAGCCCAATCCGCGGGGGTTGCGTGCGCGCGTGCGTTCCAATCCAGGCGTCTTCTTCGCTGTTTATTCACAGCACGCCCCTAGGAAACCTAGAGCCCAGGTTCGCTGGGGTCAAATCGTGAATAAACGTATAAGAGCGGTGGTTCAATCGGTCGCGTGGCCAACAGCACGTCACACCAGAGTACACAAGCAGGACGACACCCCACACACATGCTTCACGCGCTTGTGCTCATCGGCGTTGCGGCCGTGGAGGCGCACCAAACCCGCCCGGCGTTTCGCGCTGGCGTCGCCGCCGGGCATCGTGAGTTGAGCGGGCTGGATCATGCCGCCATGCACAGGTCCAGGCCCACTACTGGACAGAGCCGCCTGGCAGGCGCACTGCGACTTCGCGGAGGCTCGTTTGAGGATGACGCTCGCCTCTCGTGGAACATGCTGCAGGCAGCGGCGCTGGGCTCTCTCATCGGCGTTGAGCGGATTCTGGCCGGTCGACCCGCCGGGATGAGGACGATGAGCCTCGTAGCGATGGGCGCCGCTCTCTTCACTGGCGTGGGGAAGTCGACGTGGGCTGACGGTGGCGCGCGTGCCGCCGCGCAGATCGCCAGCGGCGTCGGCTTCTTGGGAGCGGGCGTAATCCGTGCGCGAGACGACGCAGAGACGCACAGTCGCAGGGGTGGGCCACGCGACTACATTAAGGGGCTGACCACCGCTAGTGCCATCTGGCTCTCGGCAGGGGTGGGTGTGGCGTGCGGCAGTGGGCACGGCCTCGCGGCAGCAGCGGCGACGTTACTCACGATACTGATAATGGCCTCGCACCGCCTGTGCATGGACCTCGAAGAGTACTGTCGCGGCTGACCGAGCTGTGTGTGTGTGTGTGTGTGTGTGTGTGTGTGTGTGTGTGTGTGTGTGTGTGTGTGTGTGTGTGTGTGTGTGTGTGTGTGTGTGTGTGTGTGTGTGTGTGTGTGTGTGTGTGTGTGTGTGTGTGTGTGTGTGTGTGTGTGTGTGTGTGTGTGTGTGTGTGTGTGTGTGTGTGTGTGTGTGTGTGTGTGTGTG
>NW_005201277.1:379947-380802 GCF_000372725.1 Emiliania huxleyi CCMP1516 | reverse complement strand
CTATGGGTGTCCGCGTTTTCTTAGGCCTGTTCTGTGCCAGTGCGCGCCAGTCCCTTCCTCTTGGACACCCGTGTTGCGTGTCTGACTGTCGCTGTGCTGTCGTGCGATTTCGCAACCCGGGGTTGATGCCTTTGTGTGGTGGCGTATTTTCTTCTCAATAACAAGGTCTGTTCGTGATAGCTGATACGACATACCCGGGGTAGTAGGCCCCTGCCGACGCAAGGAGCCCAATCTCCTGGGTAGTAGGCCCCTGCCGACGCAAGGAGCCCAATCCCCGGCGGTAGGCCCCTGCCGACGCAAGGAGCCCAATCCCCTGGGTAGTAGGCCCCTGCCGACGCAAGGAGCCCAATCCCCGGGGTAGTAGGCCCCTGCCGACGCAAGGAGCCCAATCCCCGGTGGTAGGCCCCTGCCGATGCAAGGAGCCCAACCCCCGGGCTAGTAGGCCCCTGCCGACGCAAGGAGCCGAATCCAATCCTGAGCGATCCAAACGGTCGCGTGGCCAACAGCGTCACACACACATGCTTCACGCGCTTGTGCTCATCGGCGTTGCGGCCGTGGAGGCGCACCAAACCCGCCCGGCGTTTCGCGCTGGCGTCGCCGCCGGGCATCGTGAGTTGAGCGGGCTGGATCATGCCGCCACGCACAGGTCCAGGCCCACTACTGGACAAAGCCGCCTGGCAGGCGCACTGCGACTTCGCGGAGGCTGGTTTGAGGATGACGCTCGCCTCTCGTGGAACATGCTGCAGGCAGCGGTGCTGGGCTCCCTCATCGGCGTTGAGCGGATTCTGGCCGGTCGACCCGCCGGGATGAGGACGATGAGCCTCGTAGCGATGGGCGCCGCTCTCTTCACTGGCG
>NW_005201277.1:373622-379423 GCF_000372725.1 Emiliania huxleyi CCMP1516 | reverse complement strand
TTGACCACCGCTAGTGCCATCTGGCTCTCGGCAGGGGTGGGTGTGGCGTGCGGCAGTGGGCACGTCCTCGCGTCAGCAGCGGCGACGTTACTCACGATGCTGATAAGGGCCTCGCACCGCCTGTGCATGGACCTCGAAGAGTACTGTGCGTGCTGACCTATCTGTGTGTGTGTGTGTGTGTGTGTGTGTGTGTGTGTGTGTGTGTGTGTGTGTGTGTGTGTGTGTGTGCTGTCTGCTGGGGTGTGTGAGTGTGAGGAAGAAAACTGTTCGTTTGAAAACGGTTGGCAAAAATAAAACCTGGCCACGCAGTGCATCGGCGATCGGGGACATCGGCCATCGGCAGTTCGTCTGATCGGTGGGACCGCTGTCATCGCGCGTCAACGGGACACCTTGCCTGCCACCGGGCCGCGGCCACCGCGATAGCCGTCCCGCACACCCTTGCGAGCGAATCCTCTGGGTTTTCTCAGACAAAAAGAGAGGCCAAAATAAAAAGAAAACGCGTCAGCCAGAATTAAAAGAATACGCAGCTCCAAAAGAATTCGCTCGCGCCCGTACCTGCTGCAGCCGGCGCGTGCGTTGCCTCGCTGCCCTTGACCCGATGGCCTCCCACCGCATCGGCGCGCGCGTCTCGGGCCTCTCGCGAGCGGAGCTGTGCGCCATCATCGAGGCGCAGGCGGGCGCGAGCGACGCCGCAATGCGCGTGGCGGAGGAGCACGCCGCACGGCTCGTGGAGCAGCCCGAGTGGATCCTCTCCAAGGTCCTCCTCTCGCCGGACCTCGCCCCGCACATCCTCGCCCAGCTGCCGACCAAGGCGCACGCCGTCAAGGGGACGTGCCGCGCGTGGCGCCGCGGCTGGAAGGAGACGCTGGCGAGGCGCGAGAGGCCGCGCCTGGTCGTGTTCGGCGGCCTCGACAACGGCGACGAGTTTGTCAGCTCGGTGGAGCGGTACGACCCGTCAACGAACGCGTGGGAGGAGGAAGCTGTGGCGCCGATGCCGACGGCACGAACAGATGTCCGCACGGCGGTGCTCGATGGCAAGCTCTACGCGGTGGGCGGCAAAGTTGTGGTAGACGATGAGGCCGACGACGCAACTTCCAACCTGGTGGAGCGGTACGACCTGGCCACGAAGTCGTGGGAGGCGGTGGCGCCGATGGAAGAGGCGCGGTATGACCACGCCGTCGCGGTCCTCGACGGCACGCTGTACGCTGTGGGAGGCCACAACGAAGTAGACCTTAGTTCGGTGGAGCGGTACGACCCGGCGTTGGATGCGTGGGAGGCGGTGGCGCCGATGGCGGCGGCGCGGCACACCCCCGGCGCGGCGGTGCTCGACGGCAAGCTGTACGCTGCTGGTTCTGAGGGCTACGACGATCGCCTCACCTCGGTCGAGCGGTACAACGCGTCTACGAATGCGTGGGAGGCGGTGGCGCCGATGGGGACGGGGCGTCACGATCCCGGCATGGCGGTGCTCGACGGCAAGCTGTATGCTATCGGCGGGTTCGACGATGGCTCGCTCAGCTCAGTCGAGCGGTACGATCCGGCGTTGGATGCGTGGGAGGAGGTGGCGCCGATGTCGACGGCTCGAGACGAGTTCGCGGTAGCGGTGCTTGACGGCAAGCTGTACGCTGTGGGCGGCGACTCCCGTGTCGGCAGCCTCAGCTCAGTCGAACGGTACGATCCGGCGCTGAATGCGTGGGAGACGGTGGCGCCGATGGGGGCGGGGCGGATCGGCTGCATTGCCCTGGTGTAAGTTGATTCAGCCACGCGCGGGCAGGGGGGGCGCTCACGGCTCAGCAGGGCTGAGCACCTGTGAGGGTGAGGCGGTGCTCAAAAGTTCATGAAGCCGTATGCCTATATTAACTCAGTTTGGCCGCGGATGCGCGCGACGCTTGATGCGCGTTTGTGACTGCTCTTCCTTTTTACGTACATGCCACCATCTCCCCTGTGAGCGCACAGCGGGCCGCGGGGCCCTAAGATCGACACTCGAGGAAGAGGTGCGCGCCGGCCGCGCGGGGGGACGCCGCTCCAGCCTCCGCCCCTCTCTCTCTCCATGCTCGCTGACTGCTCTCTCTGATATGATGCACATCACACCACATTGTTGGGTGACGCTCCCTCTCTGGGGCCCTATGTCTGCTGGCTCTGAGGCGGGGTCAGTGGTGGTATCGGCAGCGCCCCACCGCTCGGCGCTCGGCTGCACCGCCGGCGCCATCGGCAGCGCCACCGCTCGCAGCGGCGCGGCGGCGGGGGTGCGCGGCTGCTGCGCGGCTGGCGAGCCTGGCTGGGGGGAGGCCTCCGCCTCTCCGCCCGACTGGCCGCCGCCCCTCCCTCTCTCGCCGTCGCCCGGACTCAGCTCGAGCGCGACCGTCGAGATGTTCCACGGCGCAGGGCCGGCGCCGCGGCCCGCGCTTGTCTGCGGCGGGCGAGAAGGAGAAGGCGCCGGCCGGGTCCTAGAGTAGGGGCTCCTCATGGACGCGTCACAGAGGGCTCGGGAGGAGGGCTCGGAGCAGGGCCGCCGGCCGACCCACCTCGCGGCTGCTCGAGCCGACCCGCAGGACCACCGCGAGCTCTGCGAGGTCGCCGGTCGAGAGCCGCAGCCGGCGGGCGACCTTGGGAAAGGAAAGGAGTGAGGGGGCGAAGAGAGAGGAAGAAGAGGAATCCGGGGCGAAGGAGGTGCGCGGGGAGGTGTGTGTAGAGAAGATACGAGGGAGTCTGCGACCTTCCACAGCGCCGCCGCCGTGAGCAGCTTGACGAGCGGATGATGGAGAGGCCGCCGAGGCGGCGGAACAACATAGCTGAAAAACCCGCATAGTCGGTTGAAATCCGCAAAGTCTCTTTTTCACCCGTTTCGCACCGGCCCCGCCGTGTGTGCAGGCTGTCCGCGACGTGTGACAGTGACTCCAACGTCGTCGGGTAGCCTGACGCACCGCCCGGTGTCACCACTCCATCCCGCTTCAACCCGGGCGCGCGTGCAGCTGACGAGAGCCAGTCCAAACCGCCGATAGTCGGCTGTACTGCCGCGCCTTGGCCTAGGCGCACAAGCCCGGACGGCGCATTGCCAGCTCTCGCTTCGGAAGGTTGTCGGGTGAACATAAGAGGCCCGTTATGATGGACTGCGAGTGGGCATAATCTGCATTGCTCTCAAGCTAGGCGTGGGTCATGCTGTCGGATTGGCGCCTGAGCCGTGAGCGGGACGCGCACACGCGCTGCCCCGACATGGGCCCCCGCTCCGCGTCTCGCCTCGCGGGTCTCCGGCGCTCGCTTCGCAACGGCCAGGCGCGCTTTGAGCGGGCGAGAAAGGTGGTACTCCCGCCCTTCTCGTGCGCCGATTCTAGAGGAGCCCTACCCGGCCTGCACGCACGCGCACACTACTGGTTGATCTCGGGTGCCCCATGTGCGCACGCCGTTCGCCTTATGTGGCCTGTCTAGTGGATACGGCCCAGGCAGTAGTGTGTGCATTGAGCTCTCCACAGGCTAGCCCTTCACTTGGGCCCGACCCACGCTGTGTGGGCTATCCTGCTTGCACACCGGTGTGTGCACACTTTTACGTGCGAAGTAAAAGTGTGCGGCTCCCTGTGCTGCTTCAAACGCGGCCCTCTCCGCCCGGCGTGACAGGGCCACTGGTGTGGCTCGATCTTCATCTTAGGATGCTGCGCTGGCCTCTGGCACACCCAGCAGCGCTCGCGTCGCAGCTACCACCGAGTGGCACTCCGAACAGCATCGCACACCAGCATGGGATCCCGGCGGGATCCGGTAAAAGTGTGCACCCTCCCATAGGCTGTGTGTAGCAATGGCATACTGTGAGAGCACAGCTGCCCGTGCGCGTCGAGCTGCGCCGCGGCTGCAGCGGCATCGAAGCGCCAGAAGGGCCATTTGAGGACCACAGAGGCTCGCCACCAGCGCACAGTTGATGACGCCCACGGGGATGGCATCGCGCACACCCGCACTACGCTCCGGTGGCGCAGAGGGAGCTGGGCATGGCCTTTGCTGCTGCGCCTGCTGCGCCATCACCGCCACTGCCGAGGCTATGCTGCGCGTTGACACTCGCGCTGCCGATTGCTGCCAATCGCGCGGCGTGAGAACAGCATCGCGGCCGCGCGAGCCGGCTTGTGCATATTGCACCGTGGCAGCGGGCTGCGTGCCAGCACCGCCGCGAGGCGTTTGAGCACCGCGTGACGACGCGCGCAGGGCCCTCCCACCCTAGGGCAACCTTATCGGCCATCGGCGGCCCGGGATGAAGCATGATCGTGTCGCTGTCACGCCGACGACAAGCCTCGCACACACACCCTAATATCGGGCAGCGATCAACTTTCGGATCTCGTCGGAGGACCCACGCTTTCACAGTCAGAGTCACGCAGCGCTCTTTTGATTTCGCCTTTTCCTTTTCAGCAACCCAAACACACTACGACGGGCCGCCCAACACACTACGACGGGAAACCGTTGCATCCAGCAGCAGCGAGCGAGTGGCACACGCACACAGACCCCACGCACACTATGCGCGCCAAGCGCACCACCACCGACACACAGAAACGGATACCCCGCCGCACGGCTGAGTCGACGGGCAGTAGGCAGTGCGCCTCGACACCAGGCTGCGAGTGGCGCCGGCTCACATTCGCCACGGCCACCGCGCGCCCGCTCCACACACAACTTGCTGTCCGCTGGACCCGGCGCGCTGGCACACCGCATGCGACACCGGCACACTGGCACACCGGCATCGTTCCTGCCGCACGCGCTGATCCGGCGAGCGCGCGAGCGCGGCACGGCGCGTCTGGACAACGGGCGCAAGCCGTAGCGCGCCGGCTCTGCCGGATGCACACCAATCACTTTGCAGCTGCAGCGCCGCGCCTCGAGAGGTGTTCAGTCCCGAACTGCGCGCCGAATACGGTGACGACGCGGGTCTGATGACCACCGGCCAGCACCCGTCCGGGCCGTGACTGCCTCCTCCCGTCAGCAGCGCCGCGCGCCGCTCGTGCCGCGCGAGAAGGTGTTCAGTCAACGGCGGGCGCCTCGCCAGCACTGCTGGCGCACCCGTCAAAATGTGCGCACACCTCGCCATCTCCGCCGCCTCCGAGGCCACCGGCGCCATGAGTGGTGTCTGCGCCGTCGCCGTGGGGGCCTTGTCGCCGTGGGGGCCTTGGCCGGCTTGATTGGCCTCAAAGTCAGCTTTGCCGCCCCGCCGCGAGCGCCGAAAAAGCGTCAACCGCGCGACGGCGTGACGGAGAGAGAGCGACCGCGCTGCTTCTGCGAGCCGCTAGGAGCCGAGCCGATGTCTATCCGAAGCCGTCTGCCGCGCGCGTCGGTCGCGAAGGGCCCGCCGGGGATCAGTTTCCACTCCTCTGAGGCTGCCGATCACCTAAACTGCACCCGTGTGTCGACGGGGCACTGGTGTGGAACCGGGCTCAAAGAAGCGCATTTGACCGTGCGGGTTTCTTTAGCTAGGTTGTTGAACTGCGCCGAGCACACTGCATCGTAGAGCGCGCTTTGCTCTGCCGCAGCGATGTCCAGACACGTCTCCTCGGTGATCCAGGGGGCGACAAGCTCGTCGAGCGCCGCGAGGCACGATTCGACATTGAGAGGTGGCGGCGGCGGCAGTGGTGGCAACGGGGCCGTCGGCGGGCTTGTCGGTGGGCGCGGCGGTGCTGTGTAGCAGGCACTACTCCCGCAAACACTCCCGGCATCGTAGGCGCCCAAAAGAGACGCCGCGACCGAGCAGACGTCGGTCATGTACCCGGTGAACAGGGCGGCGATGGCAGGGTCGCCACATCCCACGTGGTAGATGCGATCCAGCCAAACCAACGAGGCTGTGT
>NW_005201277.1:366106-367976 GCF_000372725.1 Emiliania huxleyi CCMP1516 | reverse complement strand
ATGGGCACGGGCGCCGCCGGAGCGGGGCGCTTGCGCGGCCGCGACTTGCTCGCCTTCTTGGGCGGCGCGAGGTCGGGCGAGAGGGCGTCAAAGTCGAGCGCTCCCTCGAGACTGTCGTCGGGATCCGAGCGCGCCGCCTTGGCGGGCCGGCTGGAGGACCTGAACGGCGGGCGAGGGGAGCGAGGTGAGTGGGCGGCGGCGGAGCGGAGGAGGGTTGCGGGCGTGGGGCACGGGCGGCTCTCGCGCGGCGCGGGCGAGGGGAGCGGCGGCGGGCGGCTGCAGAGGTGGGTCAGAGGCGAGACGCTCTCGGCTCGGCGCTGAGAAGCGGGGTCGCACCCGGCGGAGCGCGGCGGCGGGCTCCTGCAGAGAGGCACAGAGGCGGTGAGTAGGGAGCTCCTGGGCGGGGTGAGGGGCCGCGCGAGGGGCCGCGCGCGCAGGGCTCGCGTCGGCGGCTCGCGCACAGGCGCAGGGCGCGATGCAGCTGCGCGCTGGGGGTCAGGGGGGGCGGCGCGGCCCAGGAGCGCGGAGCAGTGCTCGAGGAGGGGCGAGCGCACTTGGGAACAGCGGCCGCGCGCGTCCTCGAGCGCGTCATCGTCCGCGCGCGGCGAGAACCTTCCCACCGGTGGAACGCCTGGCGGGAGCTTCTTCGCGCTCTGCTTTCAAAAAACAATTCATCGTCGGGCTGCTAGGGGAAACCCGGAGCGCGGAGCTATCCCTCGGAGACCCGTGTTATGGCCCTGCGACCGCGCACCCCCGGGGCTAGGGCTCTCTAGCCCGTAACCCGATGCCGATCATCCGGCCCGCTGGGTGCGCTTCTGAGCTCCCCGGCCCTGGATGTGAGGTTACCGACTGCACTCCAAGAGCTCCAAGTGCCTGCCCCTTGCGCCTTGGCCTGTAAGCTGTATCCAGGTTTCTGGCAACCCAGACAGAGGGAAACCAGAGGGCCCCCAGAACTTTTTGTAGCGGGTGTTTGGTGCTCCATTCTGGGCAACTCTCGATCGAGTTTCCCTGAGCAACTTCGGTAGGAGAGAGCTGGTCTGGTGCAAAATCTTGCAAAAATCGAGCAAAATATCCGGATATTTCCAGGAATCCTCGGGGTTTTGCCGATTTGGCTGATTTTGGGACCAACCGCAACCCCAGCCTCAGACTCGGCAACAAAACTCTCTCTGACTCGGCTCAGAGCCCGGAATTTGACGATTTGCGCGGATCACACCGATCTCATCCACATCTGACGTTCTGGTCCGCCCAGCCCGGGCCCCTGTCCATGTCGCGATGTCGACCGTCGTCAGAAAACCGAGCAGAAAACACCCACCTGCGTGGATCGCGTTACTTACACCAATGGCAAAAACCAAAATGCTACACAACAACAAGAATAACCAGTCCAATGCTCGCACCAACGCGGCCAAAGCATAGATAGCAACCTCGAGAACCTCGAGCGAGAACACCCTCCCTCAGCCGGCGCGCTGCAACGCTGCCCTCGCCGCGGGGGCTAGATCCATTTCAGGACAGTTCATCACGATATAAAAACATTCCCTCGCCGCCCCCGCCCGTCCAGGAGCCCGAAACTCAGCCACCAAAGAAAGAAAGAATTTTACAAACAAAGAAAGAAAGCAGACAACGCAAGGGAGGGATGTCACCTAGTCCCTAAGAAAGAAAACAGACCAACCCAAACGAGGGATGGGACGAGGACAGGGTCCCCACCTGCACGAGCAGGATTTTGGAAGGATGATCAGGGACACCCAGGGGAACGGGAGTGGGGAGCGCATCGCGACGGAGGCACCCACACCCTAGTCCTAGTCCCGGCTCCAGTCGCCAGTCGCGCACTTTTCTTTTTGTGCTAGATTTTTTTTGTCGTTAGCATCCAGGGTTC
>NW_005201277.1:357494-366006 GCF_000372725.1 Emiliania huxleyi CCMP1516 | reverse complement strand
TTGGGAAATTTGGCCCAGTCCCAGGGCTCAGGTAGCTCCAAAGGGGGTTTTTCCTCTCAAAAATACTGGGAAAGGAGGGGAAAAATCAAGGGCCGGGGGGGTTTGCCCCGGATTTTTGGGGGGGGTTTTGGGCCAGGCCCCCCCCCCCCCCAGCATGTGGTGAAGGTGCTGGGGGGGGGTCCCCCCCCCCCCCCCCTAGCATGTGGTGAAGCCTCTGGGGGGGGTACCTCCTCGTCGACTCGGTTGCGACGCAGTCGGACGCCTTCCTGCGCGGCTTCGAGTCGGTCTGCGGCGGCGAGGCGATCCAGCTATCTCCCCCATATATATCTCCCATCTCCCCACATCTCCCCACATCTCCCCACATCTCACCACATCTCACCGCATCTCCCCACACCTCCCCGCATCTCCCCACACCTCCCCGCACCTCCCCATATAGGCGATCCAGCTCTTCCGGTGGGAGGAGCTCGAGCTGCTGCTGTGCGGCTCGCCAAATCTCGACTTCGAGGCGCTGGAGCGGGTGACGCAGTACGACGACGGCTTCTCCTGTGACAGCCCGTGCATCGCGCTGCTGTGGGAGGTGATCCACGAGCTGCCGCTCGAGATGAAGAAGAAGTTCCTCTTCTTTTGCACCGGCTCGGACCGGGTGCCAATCAAGGGGCTCGGCAACCTCTCCTTCGTCATCTCGCGCAACGGCTCCGACGAGGAGCGACTCCAGTCGGCGACTCACACCTGACTAGTCACCTGCTTCAACCACCTGCTGCTGCCCGAGTACACGACAAAGTCCAAGCTCAAGGCGCAGCTCCTCTCAAGGCGGTCTCGGACACGGATGAGGGGCTTCCACATCATCTGACCGCCGGCCCGCGGCCGCAAAGAATGGTTGGGTAGTAGGGCTAGAGGGTCGCTCTACACTTAGCCTCTGCAGCGAGCGAGCGCTCAACTTAGCCCCCGCACCGAGCCGGGCTCAGACTTAGACGCTGTATGGTCGGGGGCCATGAACTTAGACGACATAAGGCCACTCCGGGCAAAACCCGGGTATACCTGAAAAGCCTCCAGGTTTACCCGAAATACCTGGACGCGTCCGACCAACGTATGCCGCGCACGACGCCATATCGCCTTCTCCCAGGGCCAGTGCGCTACTCACGGCGCGCAACGCCTGCTCAAGTACGCGCACCGTACCATGTGCTGCCGCTATGCGTGCCTTAAGGCGGCTGCGGCGAAGCGGCGGGCGCGGCATGCCGATGGCAGTGCGGACGATGCGGTTGCGATGTGTTCTGCTTCAAGATCGTGGCGGTGCTTGGCATGCACTTCTGCGATCCCAATCAGCTCATCGCAACGAAGCAGCGCAACAAGCTGGCTGCTGCCAACAAGGCCCTATGCTACCTCACGCGCGGATCGTTCAAAGAGGACCAGCACACACAGGCTTCACGCCTTCACCGTCACACGTTTGATTAAGCTTGAGGAGCTTCGTGTCATGTGAGAACTGTTTGGCTAGACGTCGCTCAAGAATGAAGGAGCAGCAACGAAAGTCGGAAGAGGAGGATGCTGAGGCGGCGATTGCTAAGCATGAAGAGGATCCATCGCCCTCCGCAGGCGAAGAAAATTTGGGGGCTGCGCCGTATCGTTGATCACGGTGGAGGAGCCTCCTGGCCCCAGGCCGTGCCACGGCCGACTTAGCCGATGTAAGAGGCTCCCGCTGATCTTAGACCGCGCAAGCACTCCAGCGTGGCTAGCCACACTTAGACCCGTTCAGCCTCGAGGCTCAGAACTTAGACTACTACCCAACCAGTCCGCAAAGCTCGAGTCGTGGAGGTGGAGAGCGCGCCGCGCGTCCGTGAGAGGCCCGACATACACAAAAGACTTAGGAAAAAAGAGCGGGGGGAGTCCGACCCTCGAGAGAGGGCCGACGGGAAACACATCGTCGTTTGTTGATACTCCGTGTTGTCTGTTACACCCCCTAGTACAAATCTGCCAACGTAGACTGCAGACGCCCCTTTCCTGCATGCCGGGCAGAATGTGAATGAGAACCAGAGGCAGAGAAGTCCGATGTGAAGCGCGATGTGGTGAACACGACCCTGCCAAGCGCGCCCACACCACAAGCCACAAAGGGCCGTGGAGTGCGGAGAGGCGAGGCCGCCTCAGGGCGATGATCACGCAAACCAGACACTAGGCGGGCGCCGCCCTCTGGCCCGCGGCCGTGCGCGCCGCCCCCATCTTCAGCTCCGCCACCTGGTCGAGCGCGTCGCCGAGCAGCCCCTTGGCCACGCCCAGGTCGCGCAACTGCTCCACGCCGCCGCTCGCCCGCACCTCGGCGGCGTGGTCGGCCACGAAGCGGCGGCACTGCGCGAGGAGCCGCCCGTCGCCCGTCGTGTGCGCCGCCTCGAGCAGCGGCACCGCGCTCGCCGGCCCGACGCTCTCCTGCAGCGCCTGCGCGCAGAGCAGCTCGAGGCGCGGCACCTGGTACATCTGCGCCAGCTCCCGCAGCACGAGCGCGCGCCGCGCCTGCTCGCCCTCCCCCTCGCCGAGGTCGAGCTGGTCGGTGCAGAGGTAGTCGATGAAGGCGGTGAAGCTGGCGAGATCCGTCTTGGGCACCGTGATCTCGGCGGCGTCGCGCTCCTTCATGCCGATGCCGAACATCTTCCCATAGTACTCGGACCGCACGCAGAGCAGGTTCTTGCTCACGTGCTCGATGCGCTGCTCCTCCTTTCCGACCACGAAAGTGACCGGGCCGTGCGGGAGGGAGGCGTCGCCCCGCATCTTCTTCATGTCGGCAAAGAAGGTCGAGGGCGGCACCACAATCGGCGCAAAGGAGGGAGGCGGAGGAGGCGCAGCCACGCAGACCTGGCGGAGAGCCCCCGTGCAGACCAGAAGCGTGCTGCCATCGGGGCTGACGGCGACAATGGCTGGGTGCGCGAACTGCGCCGCGTCGCCCACGCCATCCGCGTCGCCTTCTCCGCCGCTGCCCGCGACAGTCGTCACTGCGCCCGTCGCCACCTCCACGCGCCGGATCTTGTGGCTGCCGAAGTCCGCCACGAACAGTGCGCTGCCGTCGGGGCTGACGGCGATGCCAGTTGGGCGCGAGAACTGCGCCGCGCCGCCCATGCCATCAGCGCTGCCTTCAGTGCCGCTGCCTGCGACAGTCGTCACCGCGCCCGTCGCCACCTCCACCCGCCGGATCTTGTGGCTCCAGAAGTCTGCCACGAACAGCGCGCTGCCGTCGGGGCTGAGGGCAACGCCGACTGGGCCGTCGAACTGAGCCGCGCCGCCCACGCCATCAGCGCTGCCTTCTTCGCCGCTGCCCGCGAGCGTAGTCACAGCGCCAGTCGCCACCTCCACCCGCCGGATCTTGCACAAGTCCGCCACAAACAGCGCGCTGCCGTCTGGGCTGATGGTGACGCCGTATGGGTCGTTAAACTGAGCCGCGTCGCCCATGCCATCCGCGTCGCCTTCGCCGCTGCCCGCGACAGTGCTCACCGCGCCCGTCGCCACCTCCACCCGCAGGATCTTGTGGTTGTCGCAGTCCGTCACAAACAGCGCGCTACCGTCGGGGCTGAGGACAATACCGCGGCATTCCTCGCAGGTCGCGACGGTGCGGGTGCGCCCGGCCGCCGACACGTGCAGCAGCGAGCCCTCCTTAGTCGTGACGTACCAGCCGCCCGCGCGATCGCTTGCGACGGCACGCAGGAGCGATGCCTGACGGTCGTCCTCGCCCTCGAGCGCCAGCGTGGTGACCTGGCCGACGACGCGCGCGCCAAAAATGGGCGCCTCGAAGCCACCCGCGACCGGCACAGCCTCGCCCTCCTCCTCGCCTTCGCCGGCGGTGCGGGCGCGCTTGCGGGAGGACATCGCCGACACCCGGGGCGGGTTCGGTCCTTTGCATGGTGCGGTCCTACCTGATACCCTAACAGCTGCCAAACCCCCCGCCGCTCACTCTTACCCGACCTTCGCCCTTTCACACGGCGGCGGCGGGCGTGCTCCAGCGCGTGCGCCGGCCAGCGCGCGCTCGCCGGTCGAAGAAGAGGATGAGGGCGTACCGCGTGCCTCCCGTCATCGCGCTCACGGCGTGCAGCAGCCGGCAGGAGTGCACGGTGGCGTCGCCCTCGGCCCGCAGCAGCGGCTGCACCGCCCCGCCGAACACGCCGAGCAGGCGGCCTGGTGCGCGGTGGCGGTGCGCGGTGGTGGTGGTGTGTGGTGGTGGTGGTGTGAGGGGAGGGGAGTGTGCGTGGCTGACCGTCCACCCCCCCCCTAGCATGTGAAGTGAGTAGAAGCGCGCCCCCCTCCCTGGAAGCGATGTGCGCCTGCTCTTGATATCATAATTTTGCCGCTGAGCATGACTTCCGGCCCTTGGTAAAATACAACCACCGTCTCGCCTTTTTACGGGCGTGCCCCGCGGCCACGCCACCAGGGGCGACAGAGGGGTCGACGCGCGGAGGGTAAGGTACGCGGCGCGTACGTGCAATCCTCGTTGTCAGAAGCGCTGTCGTCGCTCAGGCCTCTCTCTTGCAACCTTGCGCCAACAGGGAGCGCGACGCATCACGCCGCCGCATCGCCACCATAGGCCCATGCAGCTGGGCGTCCACCCATACCGCGTTGGGAGAGAGAGAGAGAGAGAAATTTGTTTGTTTTCTTGCCGCGTTGGTGTCCAGTCCGAGCCTGTGTGACGCCAGTGACGGCTCTTCACCTTCGATCCTTCCTACCTAACCTGTTGCTTAGGGCGGCAAGATCTTTTTTCTCTTTTTTCTGCCCTGCACTATGGACCGCCGGCCGCCGCGCGCCGCTGTCGCAGCTGCAGTGGACGTGGCGTCGTGTTGGTGGAGCGCGTAGAACAGCATCGGCAGCGTGAGCTCAGGCTCAGCGTGCCGCCCTGCCCGCCCGGTCACGTGAGGTTGACGACGTCGACAGCGCTGAAAGAAAGAAAACAGACACCGAAGGGAGGGATGGGAGGACGGCACGCCGCCACCACACAGGGATTTTAATGTCGACAGCGCTGCATTTGTTCCCCGTCTGCGTCTCCCGCGCGCGCGCGAGCGGTTTTTTACACCCCCCCCCCCCCCCCACCACCACCACCACCCTTTTGCGGGGCCATCTGGGGCGTCAAAACCGGACCTACCAGCAGCCAACAATAGTTCCAGACCCCCAACCCGGCTTGGAGCCGGAACCCAGCCAGAGGGTGGCGGCGGAGCCCAACCTTCCTCATTGTGGACTTACTTTCACTACCCCCACGCTCGCCACGCAGCGCCCTTTCCCGCCAAAGCACTCTCTCCGCGCCCAGCGTGAGCGATGGATGCGGACGACATCAGCGAAGGACACCAGCGGAAGCGGGCCGAGCGCCAGCTCGACGACGGCATCGCGGCGATGCTCGACCAGTACTCGCAGCTGCTGCTCTGCGCGCGCGTCCGCGTGCCGGTGCAGCAGGGGGCGGACGAGCTCTCCGCCAGCGTCGCCTCCAGCGCGCTGCTTCAGTCTGCGGACGGGCTGCTCTCGGTCGCCGAAGGGCTCACCTTTGAGGCGCGCCGCCGTCTGCAGCCAACCCCTGCCTCCCACTCCCGGGCCAGAGCGGGCGCTGTGTGCACAGGCGCTGCTCTTCGACGGCGGCGACGGCGGTGAGACGGTCAGTCCGCGTCCGAGGGAGGGAGGGAGGGAGGGAGGGAGGGAGGGAGAGAGAGAGAGAGAGAGACATTTCGGGAGATAGTTTGCCGCTCCAAGCTATCGCCCCGCCCCGGTGCCTCGTGCGCAGGCACGTGCGGTGAGCGCCCGCGAGCGGAGTGCCGCCAGAGACGCCGAGCGGCGCCTCGAGGCGGTCAGACGAGAGGCAGCCGCCCGCCCTCTCCACCCGACGCCTTTGCCGGCGCCATGGCCTCATGCCACCGCCTCGCCCGGCCTCCGCACAGGCGCAGGCGGCTCTGCGCGAGCTGGAGGAGAGCTACTACTCCTCCGCGCGACTCCTCGCACGCGGCGGCGGGCGAGATGGCGGGGATGAGTGAGGCGTGAGAGGCGCACAGCACACGCTCACGGGCTTGCGCACATGGAGTTGGAGACTGTAGACTGAGAGAGATAAACAACTCGCAGCTGTATCGTCGCGGCGATCTCAGGGCGAGGTCCCGCGCAGCTGGAGGTCCGAGCGACGCGGTTTTACTCACTCATGTTTCTTCTGATGACCGTCACTCTCTCGACAGCACACACACAAAGAGCGTCTCGGGCGAGCCAACTGCGCGCCAAACGCGCGCGGCGCATCTATCTGCTCTGTGGCACCGCGCGCCTGCGCGAGCCTGCTCCGAGCACCCTGCCGATGTACGCCTGCTGTGCAGACTCAAGCTCCTCCCCGCTGGCCGCAGACATTTCTCTCCTCCGCGGTTCTGCCGCCGACGGTGGCCGAGGCGGCGACGCAGCTGCTCGCGCAGCGGCGTGGCCGGATGGAGGCCGAGTCGGCGCCGCGTGGCCGCGGATGAAGGCCGCCTGCTGATCCTGAAGCTCCAGGTCCTTGACGCGCGTGCGGAGCGCGCGGCACGTAGCTTGCGCCCCGTCCAGCGCCAATTCGCGATCGGTGAGTGACGCTGCTGCGCGGGAGGCTTCCGCCCGCGCCGCGCTCCTCTCCTCGCTGGCTCGCGCCAGTGCGCTCTTCAGCGCCGCCTCCCGCCGCTGACCCTCCTGCAGTGCACGGCGGAGCGCGCGCTCGGACTCTCGAAGCGCAGCCGCCTCTTGCATGAGGGCCGCCTCTGCAGCGGCTCGCTGCTCCAGCTCGAGGGCGAGCCGGGAGGAGTCACGCTCGGCCTCGGCGGCCCGCGCCTCGAGCAGCTCGTGGAGCGCGCGCCGCCGCGCCGACAAGGAGTCGGCCTGGTCGAGAAGTACGGGGTCGGGCATCTCGTCCTCTCCGGGACAGAGGGCGCGAACTTTGACGTTCACAGCCTTGTTATTACATTGAGAAGAAAACACCTCGCCTTCACACAATAAGAAGTGGCGCCGCGAGTGAGCGGACGATCAGGCCGTCGTACTCGCCGATGATCTTCTTGAGCTCGGCGGGCGGGACCTTGGACTTGCAATCGACCACGACGCCCGCCTTTTGCAGGATGTCCACGCACACCTGCGCGCATGGAGGCGGCGGCACGCTCACCGCGGTGTGCTCCACTCGCTGCTCTGTGCCGTCGCCGGCGGTGCGGCGCCTGCTCGATCGGGTCCGAGATGAGCACCTTCTTGCCCTTGGCGCTCGCGCCGCCCTGCGTGCGGGTTGGAGGACGGATCTCGAGCTCGCTGTCTCCGTGTCGCAAGCCACACGATGCCCGGGTGATTATCAAGGGCACCCGGAGTTGCCGATAAGAAACACACGCTTTCGGCACAGGCGAGCGTCGGGATTTTTCTTTGTTTTTCATGGCCTCCCACCGCATCGGCGCCAGCCATGGCACTGTCGTGCGGGAAGTCGATTGATTTATCGAGGCGACCTCAAAAAAAGAAAAGAACTTCAATGGCCGCCCACCGCATCGGCGCCCGCCTGTCTGGCCTCTCGCCATCGCAGCTGTGCGCCATCATCGAGGCGCAGGCGGGCACGAGCGCCGCCGCGCTGCGCGTGGCGGAGGAGCACGCCGCACGGCTCGTGGAGCAGCCCGAGTGGGTGCTCTCCGAGGTCCTCCTCTCGCCGGACCTCGCCCCGCACATCCTCGCCCAGCTGCCGACCAAGGCGCACGCCGCCAAGGGGACGTGCCGCGCGTGGCGCCGCGGCTGGAAGGAGACGCTGAAGAAGCGCAAGCGGCCGCGCCTGCTCGTGTTTGGCGGCCACGGCAGCGAGTCGCTCAACTCGATGGAGCGGTTCGACCCGTCAACGAATGAGTGGGAGGAGGAGGCTGTGGCGCCGATGCTGACGGCACGAGGGGAAGCCGGCATGGCGGTGCTCGACGGCAAGCTGTACGCTGTGGGCGGGCACGGCGACGACGGCGGCTGGCTCAGCTCGGTCGAGCGGTACGATCCGGCGGCGAACGCGTGGGAGGCGGTGGCGCCGATGGCGGCGACGCGGAACGCTCATGCCGTGACGGCGCTCGATGGCAAGCTGTACGCCGTGGGCGGCTTGAACGACGACGAGTACCTCAGCTCGGTGGAGCGGTACGACCCCGCGACGAACGCGTGGGAGGCGGCTGCGCCGTTGACGACCGCACGATTGTTTCATGGCATCACCGTGGCGTAGGGTTCTCTGGAGGGAGAGGAAGCAAGGACTTTCCAATCCTTCGCCAGTGTGCCGGAGGGATGAGGGAGGGTGAAGTATCAGCAGGTATCTAGCAGATTCTGGGCCAGACAGAGTTGTGCGCGTCGTAGAGGTGTGGTTTCTGCGACGCGCACAACTCTGTCTGGCCCAGAATCTGCTAGATACCTGCTGATACTTCACCCTCCCTCATCCCTCCGGCACACTGGCGAAGGATTGGAAAGTCATTGCTTCAACTCTGTCGGGAGAAGATTCCGCTAGATGCCTGTAGATACTTCACCGTCTCTCAGTCCTCCGGCAAACTGGTGAAGGATTGATAAGTCCTTG
>NW_005201277.1:336556-357394 GCF_000372725.1 Emiliania huxleyi CCMP1516 | reverse complement strand
TGCGACGGTGTATCATTCACTTTATGCCACCGTTGGATATCCGGATATGCAACGGTGGCATAAAGTGAATGATACACCGTCGCAGTTTCTCGTTCTGTAAAGCGACGAGCGCCCACTTGATTAGGGTGCCCACAGGGCCCAAAAAAAGAAAGGAAAAAAGAAATGGGCCAACCCCGATCGCAGCATTTCGTGTTGGCCAGTCGAGAAATTGAGAGTGTGACTAGGAGGGTGGGACGCTGGGGATTCTCAAAGGTATACCCTTGGAATGGCCGGATCCAGCCTTAAAAGTACGAGATCGCGCGCGCTTCGCGCGCTGCACCGCCTATTCTCCGCGGCTGTGTGACGACGCGTGCCGTGTGCCAGCAGAGTTGGGCGCGCGCGGCGCGACGGCGCCCGCGAGGGAAGGCGCGGGTGCAGCGGCCGCCGGCGGCCGTACCGCCCGCCAGCCGACGCGGCGGATGTAGAGCTCTACAGCGCTCCAGCGCTCCAGAGCGCTCTACATCTCTACAGCTCTACAGCGCTCTACACTCTACATCCTCTACACCCTCCCTCAGCCCCAGGGCCTAGGCGGCCCGCCATGAAATCAGCCGTGTGTGCTGGCGTCCGGGTCCCAGCGGGTTTTCACACAAAAACACAACCCGGGACCCAAGACGCACAAGCGGGTTTTCACGTAACAAGTCATGTTTTGTCGTAACAAGTACAATACACACCACCCGGGTAGAGAGAGAGAGAGAATTCTTGATACGAAACCACGACGACACACACCAGTCGACTCGCATCGGTTGCCTCCATGAACGGCGGAGCTATTCTCGCGTCCACACCACACCTGGCTCCAACGTGGACACGCCCATAGCTGGGGACACTACTAGGTCACGCATGGCATCAGAAGTTTTATCTCTGGGCCCCGAAAGGCATCTCTAGCAGCGTCGTTACGCATGCGCCCTCCCCTCCTGGGCGCATACGCCTCACGTCTCGACAGAGCGTAAGCTCTTGGCGTGTGACGAGACGAGTTCTTCGCCATTGCAGCGAGCAGCACACCACTCGCCGCAGCAGCCGGATGCATCGCCGCAGCACTGTCTGCGCCGCAGTCTCTCTCTCTCTCTCACCACCCGGGTACCTCGCGAGAGGGGGGTGTGCCGCTCGAAAAAATCACGACTCACACAATGCTGCCCGCATGGTCCGTCCTCGCGGCGCTCGTCCCGTCGCCGCGGGTGCTGCACCCTCCGAGGGCGTGTGTGGCGCCCGTCGGCCGGCAAGACCCGCTGCGGCCGGATCGGCCGCCGATTGAGCCGCTCGTCATCAACGCGATCCAGGAGCTGCTATCGGCGCAGGCGCCCGACCCGGCGGCTGTCGCGGAGCGGGCGCTGGCGGCGCGCTCCGCCGACCCCGACTACGTCCTCACTGGCGCCGAGGCGGACCGCCTGCGCGCGTCCGTTGCCGCCGCCGCCACCGCCGCCGAGCCGCTCGGCGCGCTGCTGCAGGCGGCAGCCGACGCGGCGCCGTGGGTGGCCAAGTTTGGCGCAACCCAGACCTTTGGGCTGGGCGAGCTGTCCGACCCGTACGTGCGCCTATGCCGCGCCGAGTGCATGCTTGCGGCCCTCGTGCTGCACGTCGAGGGCGGCCGCGTCGACTTTGTCGACGAGGAGCGGCTCGAGGTGTTGCGCGACGCGCCGAGCGAGGCGGTCGCGGCGCTCCGGAAGGCGGCGGGCGGAGTGCGATAGCTGAGGAATTTGCAGTTCGGCATCGCGAGGGCGACCGCCGGTCGCTACGGAGGGGGTTCTGCGTACGCGCAGAGAGAGAGAGAGAGAGAGAGAGAGAGAGAGAGAGAGAGAGAGAGAGAGAGAGAGAGAGAGAGAGAGAGAGAGAGATGAGAGAGAGTGCGTGTTGTGTCACAGGTGTTCGCGTTCGGTGTACTATACTCTAATTCAGCCGACGTAGCACACAAAACAACACTGTGTCTAAACACAACACGCGCGCACAAGTGTCACACAGCAGTCCGCACATACCTGTGTATATCGCTCGCTCCCTATTATCTATTAAGTATTATCTATTAAGTATATTACGGCTGGGACTGTTAATGCTGTCTGTCTCTGTCTCTTTCTTCTGTGCTGCGTGTCCTCCGTGACATCGTGACGAAAGGGCTACTCTAAGAGTGTGTCTGAACATGTTGACCCGCCGTAAACGATCGAGCATCTCGTGTGTGGGGTGCACCGCTGCACCGCCGCGCACGAACCCATTAGACAACCCTGGGTTGGAACGAGCGCTTACCCAAGGATCCACCCGCCCGATGGCGAGGCGGGCGGCGACGGCGGCATTGGCGGCGCTGCGGCGACGCAGAAGTGGAAGTCGAGCGCTGCAAGCGAGTCGGGCATCGACTCGGGGCAGGGCCACGGGTCGCCGAAGCCGCTCTGGCAGCACGCCTGGCCCTCGCCGCAGAAGTCGTCGCAGGCGCCGCCCTTGCCGCCGCACGCGCTCCAGCAGTTGGCGGGCAGCGGCGGCGGCGGCGGCGGCGGGGACGGCGGCTGCGCGGGCGGAAGCGGTGACGAGGTGAGCGCCTCCTTGACCTCCTCCATCCCCTGCATCAGGTGCTTGCCGGGGAACCAGTGGCCGTCGTCCGCCGCGGCGGGGACGCAGAAGTGGTAGTCGCGGTCCGTGGGCAGCGACTTGGGGCACGGGTGCGGGTCGTCGAAGCCGCCCTGGCAGCACGCATAGCCCTCGCCGCAAAACTCGTCGCACGCGCCGCCCTTGCTGCCGCACGCGTCCCAGCAGTTGCCCGGCGGCGGCGAAGGCGGCGACGAGGGCTTCCCGGAGAGCCTGTGCATCTCCTCGTGCATGTCCTCGAGGCCCTCGCTCAGGTACTTGCCGGGATACCACGTCTCGACCGCCTCCTCCGCCTCCTCCTCCGCCTCCTCCGCCGCTTCCTCCGCCTCCTCCTCCACCTTTTTGCCAGTCTTCTCCGCTGAGCGGGTGGCCTGGCCGCCGGCGATGGCGTCCGCCGCCTCGCCCGCGTACTTGCCGGCGTACCAGCTATACTTTTTGAAGAACTTGTTGAGCATGTCCACCAGCCCGCTGAACTCCTCGTCGAGGGTCTTGCCGGCTAGCACGCCCGCGCCCTGCAGCTCGACGCCGACGAGGCCCGAGGCGGGCCCGAGCAGCGCCGCGGGGCCGTAGCACAGGATGGCCCCAATCGGCAGCGGCAGCGGGACCGCCGCGACGTCGAGGTTGAGGCCAGCCGGGCCGGCGACGGAAGTGTCGCCCATGGCAAAGGTCGCGTCGCATCCGGTCACGTGCGTCGCGTTGCCGTTCTTGCCGTTGACGATGGTCAGGTTGAGGTGGCCGGTGAGGTTGCTGACGGCCGAGGCGCCGATCGAGCCGAGCCCGCCGAGGAAGCCCGGCGTCTGGAACTGCAGCCCCTGCGTGAGGTTGACGTCCTTGGCGTGCACCAGCACAACGTCGGGGAGGAGCTTGGGAACGAAGCTGGCGAGGCCCTCGCGTGGCGAGCGGCACTCCGCCATCGTGATTCGCGACATCTGGAGCGAGCGCACCGTCAGGTTGCGCACCTCCGCGTCCACCATCCCGACGCGCACCTTGGCCTCCACGGGGAGGTGCGAGAGCGTCTTGTGGTTGGGGATCTCGGCGATGACGCCCTGCACAACGTCGTTGATCGCGTCCTGCAGCCACGACGGCAGCTCGTTGCACGTCGTGCCCTCTGGCATGCCGACCGGCACGGGGAACTCCTCCGCGTGAAACTCGGCCGCGGCCGCGGCGACCGCCTCGCCCAAGTGTTTTCCTAGAGGGCGGCCGAACGGGAAGGAGCGTCAGCGTTGCGCGAGGTGGGAAGGGCGGTGGCGTGGAGGGCGCACCCGGAAACCAGGAACCATTCTCCTCGCTCTTGGTCACCATCTTGTGGATCTCGGCGCCGGGCACGTATGTGCCGTTCTCCATGTCCTCCACTGCATCGTGCACGAGCTTGCCAGGGTACCACGCGCCGGTGTCGTTGGACTCCTCAACCATCTCGTCGAGCCGCTTCCCCGGCACATACGTGCCATCCTTGACGTCGGAGGCGGCCTCCATGAGCAATTTGCCCTGCACGGAGCAGCGGCCACCCGTGTGAGTGGGCATGCAGGGAAGGAGACGAGAGCGGGCAGGAGGTACCGGGTACCAGCCGCCCTTCGTTGAAGGCGTCGACAGAAGCTTCTCGGCTGGAGGCTGCGTTGAGGGCACCGGAGCGCCCACAGCGGCGGAGAGTAGGCACAGCATGGTAGCGGAGCGCCCAGCGGAGGGCCGAAGTGACGAAAATTGCCGCTTGAGGAGCTCAAGCCTCTCCTTGGTCCGCTCGGAATTTCCGAACCTTTTCGGGCGGGCTGCCCTTCTGGGTGTGTTTCTTGGATTTCTCATCTCCCAGAGTGCGTGAAATCACCGGAGCTCTACAGCGCTCTACAGCTCTACAGCTCTCCAGCTCTACAGCTCTACGGCGCTCTACACTCTACTCGAGTACATCCTCTACACCGTTCACCCTCTCCCTCACTCAGGTAGAGGGAAGGAAGGCCGCCTTGTAGTCAGAGTTGTTGTTGTCGTAGTCAGTCAGTCCAATGACTGCACTTCAAGTGCTCCAAGTGCTCCAGTCCCTCTCCGCGTGCGATGCGCCCTTCCCCTCTCAACCTTGCAAAAAATCCTGCGGAAGGCGGTTTTGACGTCTCAATTCGCATATCAACACACGGCCTTGTGCGGCTTTTTCGGCCTTATTTTTTCTTTATTTGATCTGTAATATATAAGATCTGGCGCATCTGCACAAAAGCTGTCCCCCTCTCTCCCCCCGCGTAGTTCGCCCCACAAGGCACCCTGGCTCAACGGCTCAAGTGAACAGCGACAACACCCAAGCACACATCTCAGTGCACGGTGAGCGCGTCCTCGATGGAAGCTCCCAACTCCACCCAGAGAGTCCGCAGGATGGTGGCCACAGGCTCGCGCTATGAGCGCTGGGCCTCCGCTGCCATCCTGGCTGCGGCCTAGCCGCTACTCGCCCCATCTCGGCACCGTAGGGGACAGAGCAGACTGCCAGATGGAGGCTGGCCCGGGTGCACCGCGTTGAATGGGACTGCGGCGCGTATGTCGATTGCCCATTGGATGGACCTGGCGCGCGCTCGCCACCGGGGAGCGAGCAAAGTGTGCGCCGTGTCCCGAGCTGTCCTCTCTCGCCTCGCGCGCCTTGAGGCCGCAGCGGGCACGAAGCTCGGCATGTGGGCGGACGTCTCGTACCACAGCGCCTTTGACCGCTGCGCCGGCGTGGAGGTGTCGCGCGTGCCCATCGAGCCACTTGCTGGCTTCCTGCGTCACCCCAACTTTATGCTGCAGTACTGCAAGGACCGCACGACGTGGGACTTTGTCGAGCACAAGCAGCACCTGCTGCCGACGCATCGGTGCGAGCTCCAGCCTCCAGAGGCGGCAAGGAAGGCGTGCCGCTTCCTGCTCTTTGATCTCGGCGCGAGTCTCTGGTCCAAAGGCAAGGGCGGCTCCTCCCAGGACTGGTTCATTGAGGCGTACCGCCGGCAAAACATCTCCTTTGACAAGATCTTTGCGTGGGAGCCGACTCCTCACACCGAGGAGGAGATCGGCGCCAACGTGCCTCCCGCCGTGCGAGAGGTGCTCCACTACTTCAATGTCGCCGTCGACCCGGCGCCCGGCGCGCAAAACAACCCTCTCCGGCTGCTGCTCGCCCGCTCTTGGATTTTCGTTGTGAGTACCAACCGCACTCTCCAAGTGCTCCACGTGCCGTGACGATAAAGAGAAAGGTAATTCTGTTGATTGTGGCGGGGACATTCATGTCGCCACTCGCCACTCCGACCCACTCCGCACACTCTCGCGACTCGGCACTCGCGCCCCGCCCGCGCCCCCGGTCGTGGCACGGGTGGCTTCGTAAAGGGTCGTCGTGAAACGCTGAAATAACCTATCAGCTATCAGACACAGTTGAAACACACAAAGCAGCAGAGAACTCCCACGCGGGTTCCCCCAGCGACCCTCCCCCCCCTCGCCCATGCAAATACAAAATTACGTGAGCACGGTCTCCGGTCTCCGGCGCCGCCCGGCTCACACCAAGTTCAGCTTTGTGCAGAGCAGCACGCGCACCGTTTGGTCGAGCACGCCCATCACCGCGAGGCCCTCCTTGTCGGCGTGCCAGTCGAAGGAGGCGATCGGCTGCGTGGAGAATTTCTTCTTTTGCAGCTGCGTCACCGTGCCGAGCACGCCCTTGGCGAGGGACGGCAGGAGGGCGGAGTCAGAGGATGGAGAGGAGCGGCGCCCCGCCGCCGCTCCTCCGCGACGTCCACTCGGGGGGGTCTTGGACGGGGGGGTCTAGGAAGAGTCTCGGAAGGGTCCGCGCCTTGGCGTGGCCGTCCTTGTCTTTGATCGAGCGCTGCGCGGGGTAAGAGTACCTAAAGGTCAGGTGAGGTGAGGTTAACTTGGGAAGGGGGGGGGCAACCCTCGCGACTCCACGTCTAAAGGGCAGGAGCCCCACGGCACCAAAAGTGCAAGGCCCGGTGCGCGTGAGTGTGTGTGTGCGTATGTGTGTGTGTGCGCGCGCGCGTGTGTGTGTGTGCGTGCGTGCGTGCGTGCGTGTGTGTGTGTGTGTGTGTGTGTGTGTGTGTGTGTGTGTGTGCCTCCACAGCTCGAGCGAGCCGTTGCCGCCGCACGTCATGAAGACGTCGCGGTTCTGCGGCAGGTGGCGCGCCGCCCAGACGGTCGACTGGTGCGCCTCCTGCGAGAGAAGAGCGGACGTGAGAGAGTCTTCACACCTGCCGCTGTGAACGGCGTCTCTTCACACCTGCGGACGTGAGAGAGTCCGACGCATGTGACGCCGCGCAAGAGGCGGCGGCGGCAGCCGCTCTCGGTGACTCCACCATTGTACTCTCCCTCGGTGGCGGCAATAGTGCCTCCCAACGGCCAGACAGCGGCCAGGCAAGGCGGCGGGGCCGGGGGGGGGGGCGGTGGTACAAGCGCGGGGTTGAGTGGGCGTGCTGGAGAGCCCGCACAACAACTTGCGCACAGTGATGGCAGGTGTGAAGAGACGCCGTTCACAGCGGCAGGTGATGGCAGGTGTGAACAGCTTGCGCACAGTGATGGCGCAATCACGCCATGAGACGGCTCTCGGGGCGTGTGCGTCGGCGGGGAGTTGACTCTGGGCGGGAAGTCACAGTGAAACCACCCTGTGGTGGGTGTCGGCGTCTACGGTTTGCCGCGGTGTGTGCCCCGGTGCGGAGTGCCCTGTCCTGTCGCCCCGGTGTGCTGCGCAGCGTGCCCCGCCCGAGGTCTCCTCTCCCTCCGTGGCGGCGCCTGCGAGAGGAAGGAGTAGCCGTGCACGGGGTGGTGCGTCCGCATGTCGTAGAGGCGGTAGCGCGACTCGAGCGTCGTGAGGACCTGCGTTGCATGTCCGACTAGTCGATCTCTGTCTGTCTGCTCCTCCTCTCTCGCCCACTAGCCGATCGCGGTCTGTCTGTCCACTCTCTCGACTGTGTTGTGTGCATGCGGTCTGGGCCGACGCGTTGTCTGTTTGTGAGGACCTGCTCACACCGCGTGCGGTGAAGAGACGCGCGCGCTCCCACTCGTAGCGACAGAGGAGCCGCGGCGCCTGTTCGCAGCGGCAGGTGTGAAGAGACGCCGTTCACAGCGGCAGGACGAGAGTGCGCGCGGCGCGCCTAAAAAAAGAAATACACGTCGGGTGCTTTCTCTCGCCCACCGCCGAGGCAGCGGGCGGCGCGCGCGACCAGCTTGTTCATCTCGATGTCGTTGCGGTCAAACTCGACCCCGCAGACGCCGTTGCTCACATTGGTCTCGAAGCGCAGCTTGCCGGCGACCAGGTCGAGCAGCTTCACGTCGCCGTTGTCGTACCTGATCAACACTAGTCTATGTTAGTCAGTATCGAGTAGGTCGAGCAGCTTCACGTCGCCGTCGTCGTACCCGGCCGCCACCACTCGGCTGTCCGCGCTGTGCGCGTCGCCGAACGCGACCGCCCAGCAGTCTCGCACCTGCGCCGCGGCGTCGATACACCGAAGGCAAAAGTCAAGACGGCGCCGTGCAGTGTTTTCGGAGCATCGCGTGCATCCGAGGGCGGCGAGTACAGTGAGTACAGCCGAGCACGGCCGAATGCGCGCCCTCGCGAGCGCCAGTCGGAGTACAGACCTCCGTTTCCCGCAGCTGGGCCTCGAGATCTGGGGAGATATGGGGAGATATTCCGCATCTGGAGCCGCGCGCCGGAGCACCCTCCTCGGGCAGCATGGACGCGACCGGCCGGTCCCGCTGGCGCGGGTCCCAGACGTGGACGGCGCCGTCGCGCCCGCCCGTCGCGATCTCGGGCGCCCCGGCGCCCTTCAGCCCGCCGCACCCGTCGATGCAGTTGATGATGGCCTCGTGGCCCTGCGTCGCAATGAGAGGCTCTTGCAGCCGCTCGAGGTCCCAGAGGGCGACGCCGCCCGCAAAGTCGCCGGTCGCGAGATGGCGCTCCGCGATGGACGACGCGCCAAACGTCCCGCACTTGAACGCCTTTGGACGCTCAAGCTCCGCCTGCGGCCGGCGAGGGCGCGGCGCTCGGGCGCGCTGGCCGGCGGGGGGCGGGTGGGTGGGCGTGGCGGCGGCACCTGCAGCTCGATGTCGCCGGCCGTGAGGGAGTACACGTGGATGAGTCCCGTCTGCCGAGCCGGGGTGCCGAGCGAGACGAACCGCGCGGAGCACGGCACCCACTTGGTGTCATAGACGGTCTGCGAGAGCGGCTTGTTGACGTGCTCGATGATCTGCACCTTGGAGGTGACGTCGACCATCGTCCGCGGAGCGGCGTACGATGCGGAGCGGTGGGCTGGTGGTTCGAGGGCGGACGTTTGGAGGGGCGGGCGGGCAGGAGAGGTGAGGGCGGAGGTGTGCCGGGCTCCAACTCGAAGCCCAACGGCAGGATTGAGAGGCGTGAATCCTTTAGGTCTCGCGGGCTCTGCAGAGGGGAGGGGACACCTACCTACCTAGGGGACGGTCGACTGGGCCGGTCGCTCGACCCGATTCTACTCTACTCTCAGTCTTACCATTCATGGACAATAGTGTCTGTGACGGCGGTCACATTCACAGCGAGGTCAGTTCACAGCCGAGCAGCCGATCCTGACACGCTTCACTTTCATTCACGGCCCCGCCGCGGCTCGAGCAAGGTCAATGGCGATCGGCATCTTGATCGAGGCGCCGCTGCAGGTGCTCTCGCTCGCGTCATGCCCATTTTCGGTCATCCGTCAAAATATCTGAAGATCTGAATGGGGGATTCTCCCCAAACCTTGCTCAGCTGATCCATCCAGCCTGGGGGGAAGGCCAGGCCTGGGCAAAGAAACCAGCACCTCATCAGTCTTCCCTGAGCGTCACAGCTCGGTGATCGCGCCGGCCGGACACCACTGAGACGGCCGTTCCGGGCATTTGAACGCGACCTTCGGGGGCAAAGACATGGGCTCTATGGCTCAGACTGGACTCCTCTTGGTCCCTTCTGATGCCCTAGGCCACACCTGGGCCTTACCCGGGGTTCTAGGGGGCGGGCTGGGTTTGCCCCCCCAAACTGGCCGGAGGGACCTTAAAACCGGCTGGTCGCCAATCTTCATCGTCTGCTGCTCCCCACCAACGCCGAGTGCACGTCCGATTTAGCCACCGAGTCCGAATGCACTCCCGACGGCCTCTACCATCGAAGCGGCGGGGACTCGACCCCGCAAGGCTTCTGCCCCCGCAGCTCGGACGTCGCCAAGGTTCTGCGCAGTCGTTCGTCGACACGCTGGTGGCCACCAGCACCGCCGACCCGATCCGGGCGCACTTCGTCGGCCAGCGCGATGCGCGTCGTCGCATCGGAGTGTACGTCGTGCTGTCCGGCCTGCTCGTCGGCTTCCTCTTCACCTCGTCGATCGCGTGGGTGGCGCTGACGGCCGCGGGCGTGCTCGCAATCGCGGAGGCCTACCTGCAGCCGCGCAGCCGCGACCCGACCGTCATCCTCGGCTACGTGGACGGTCCGCTCCTCGTGATGATCGGTGGCCTCTTCGTCGTCATCGCGGGCTCGCGCCTCACGGGGCTGCCGCAGGAGATCTTCGACCTTGCGAAGTCGATCAAGGGCGTCGGCCTCGACTTCGACTCGCCGAAGGATGTCTGCGTCTTCGCCATCCTCGTGCTCATCCTGTCCAACATCTGCTCCAACGTGCCCACCGTGATGCTCCTCTCGGGCCAGATGATGAAGCTCGATCCGTCGATCGTCGTCGAGACGGGCTGGGTGATCCTGGCCTTCTCGAGCACCGTCGCCGGCAACCTCACGCTCGTCGGCTCGATCGCCAACCTCATCGTCGCCGAGAAGGCCGCGCGTACCGGCTACGAGTTCACCTTCTTCCGCCACCTCGCCTTCGCATTCCCGACCACGCTCGTCTTCGCCCTGGCCGGCAGCTTGCTCCTATTCTACATCGTGTGACACCCTACGAGGCCCCCCCCCGGGGGGGGCGTGTCGAGCGTCGTGTGTGGGCAGCTTAAGGGCTCGACACAGGCGCCGGGAGAAAAATTGAACACCCTTACTTTCGGCCCTTGCCCTGCGAACGCGCACCCCCGGGGCTAGGGCTCTCTAGCCCGTAACCCGATGCCGATCATCCGGCCCGCTGGGTGCGCTTCTGAGCTCCCCGGCCCTGGATGTGAGGTTACCGACTGCACTCCAAGTGCTCCAAGTGCGCGTCTTCCCGTCAGCGCGAGTCGGTCGGTGGCATCGGATCGGTCGGACCGCAGCTTACCGCTATTCTTCGTTTTTGAGCGGAGGCACGCACACTGGTGCTGAACCTTCTTTTCTGCAAGTGTTGGATTGCAAGCAGCCTCGCTCGCAATCCTAGAAGTCGAACGAACGAAGGATTGTGAGCGACACTCGCACATAAATAATGGCTAGCTCCATTTCACTCCAACACGTGGCGGCGCGAGCGAGCCGAACGCATCGTTGTGCCACCGAGTCGACGGCAGAGAGTCGTTTTTGAGAGTTGGGAGAGGGAATTTGCGCGTTGGAGGGAACTTCGAGGGGGTGCCATGCTGTGCTTACGTGAGCTGTGTGAGCTGTGAGTGGGCTTCTGGGCATTCTCTGAGTGAGAACCTGTGTACGAAGGTGGTTACTG
The DNA here is from genome assembly GCF_000372725.1 of Emiliania huxleyi CCMP1516. Lineage (NCBI taxonomy): Eukaryota > Haptophyta > Isochrysidales > Noelaerhabdaceae > Emiliania > Emiliania huxleyi. The sequence goes on along the minus strand of NW_005201277.1, from coordinate 346,253 downwards.
TATTTCTCTCGCATCTCGGTGTTTTTGAGAGAAGTTTATGAGACGAGACCCCCAAGACACCGAATCCGAAACGCGAAAGCAAAAAACGGATGCAACGCATAAGCATGCATGTGAGCTGTGCCAGCGTGCCACCGGGCAACGCCCAAAATCACCCAACACTTCCGCCACGCCCACCGCGTCCGCCACGCCCGCCTCGGCCGCCTCGGCCGCCTCGGCCGCCACGCCCGCCACGCCCGCCACGCCATCCGCGCGACTGCTGCTGCTGCTGCGACTGCGACTGCTGCGACTGCTGCGACTGCTGCTGCTGCTGCTGCATCAGCCTCTCCACTGCCCTCGCCCTCGCCGCAGCCGCCATGACAGCTGCCTCCCTCTCCCTCACAGCTGCCGTCTCCCTTGCCGCCTGCCTCGGCCGTGCCCGAGAGATGTGGGCGTCGATGTCGGCCCCGCCGCGACCGCCCGCGGGTTGCGGGCTACGGGCTGCGGCTGGCCCAGCGCGCGCAGGCGGCTGGTGGACGAACGTGGTCTGCGCCGCAACATGCGCTCCGACTGCGGCGATGGGAAACGCCGGCTGGCGGCAGGCCGGGCAGTTGGTGTCGCGCTCCAGCACGCGCGGCGCACATGCCTCGCAGTACAGCGCGTGGCCGCAAGCGAAGCGCACCGAGCGCGGCGCTGACCAGCACAAGTCGCACTGGCGCTCCGCGTCCGCGTCCGCCTCGGCTGCCACCGCCGGCGCCCCCGCGAGGCTCGGTGGCGGCGATGCCGCCATCTCCTCCGCCGCCTCGGCCAGCGCCTCCAGCCGCGGCAGCGCCTCTGCGAGCGGCATCCGCCTCTTCTTCCTCACGAGAGCCAGCCCAACCACGAGCCGCGCCAGCTCCTCTGCCTGCGCCGCCGACCAGCCCGCGTCGGCCGCCGCGATGCTCTCCGCCGTGTCGGGCTCCTCCAATGCATCGTCGCACGCGTTGAGCAAGCCGACGGCGCCGCGGCCGGTCAGGGCGACGAGCAGCGTGATGCCGAGCGCATAGCCGTCGGTCAGCTGAGACGCTTGGTTGTCCTGCATGATGATCGGGTCCATGTAGCCGGGCTTGCCAAAGATCCGCTGCGTCGACAGGTGCGAGACCTGCCCGGCCGTCGCCTCCGCCGCGCGCGCGAGGCCCACGTCGGCGAGGAATCCATTGCCGCGCTCGTCGAGCAGGATGTTGCCCGCCGACACGTCGCGGTGAAGAATCATCGGCGAGAGCGTGTGCAGGTAATGCAGCGCGCTCGCCGCGTCGCGCAGCACGCGGAGCCGTTCGAGGGACGACAACTGCGGAGGCGGCGTCTCGAAGCCGAGCATGCGGAGCCGCTGCAGTGCAGCTGGAGTGCGGTAGATGCGGTCCTCGAGGCTGCCGCCGCGGCAGAGGGGGTAGACGAGGCAAGCTCTCGCCGGTGCCAAGCAGACGCCGAGCAGAGGGAGGAGGGACGGGTGGCACGCCGCGCTGAGGGTGCGCACCTCGCTCTGCAGCTCGGCGAGGCCTTGCGCGCCGACACCGACCAGCGCCGTCTTGACGGCGAACCCGCAAGCGACACGCGGCAGCGACGGCAGCGCGTCGGCGCGGTAGACGCGCCCGAAACCGCCCTCGCCCACCTTGCGCGCCTCGGCAAAGCCGTCGGTCGCCGCGATGAGCTCGTCGAGAGGGACGGCGGCGGGCGGCGCGGCGGCGGCGGCGAGGGCGGCGACGCTCGCCGCCGCCGACGCTGCCGCTGCCGCCGCCGCTGCCGCCGCCTCCGCTGCCGCCGCCTCTTGAGCCTCCGCCGCCGCCACGGCCGCCACTGCCGCCTCTACAGCCGCCGCCTCCGCCGCCGCCTCCGCCGCCGCCTCCGCCTCCGCTTCCGCCCTCTCCCTCGCTTCTTCCCTCTCCCTTGCCGCCTCCTCCCTTGCCCTCGCCTCTGCCTCCTCCCTTGCCCTCGCCTCTGCCTCCTCCCTTGCCCGCGACGCCGCCTCCGCCTCCTCCGCCGCCCGCGCCGCCCGCGCCTCCGCAGCTGCCTCAGCCGCCCGCGCCTCGTCAGCCGCCCGCGCCTCGTCCGCCGCCCGCGCCTCCTCCGCCGCCCGCTCAGCCGCCTCCGCCTGCCTCGCCGCAGCCTTCTCCTCCTTCTGCCGCTGCCGCTTCAGCGCCCTGGCCTCGCGGGCCCTGCGCTCCGCCAGCTCGTCGCGCAGCTGCCGCGCCGCCCGCAGCGCCTCGGAGCCGTCGGCGATTTCGGTGTTCGCATTGATCGCCGCCCTGAGCGCCTCGAGATCGGCATCGCCTCGCTCGCACGCCTCGACCGCCTCGCGCAGCGCCGCCTCGGCAGCATCGCGCGCCTCTGCCGCCGCCGCCGCCGCTGCCGCCTCGCGTGCGGCCGCCGCGGCCTGCTCGGCTGATTCTGCGACCGCCGTCTCCCCCTCAGCCTCTGCTGCGGTCGACGAGTGCTCCTCGAGGGCGCGCACGCACTCGGCGTGACCTTTCTCCTTGGCGCACTGAAGCGCCGTCTTGCCGCTCGCACTGCGCGCCGCAGCATCTGCGCCCGCCCGCAGCAAGCGCCGCACGACGGCGGGGTGGTCGTGGAAGGCGGCGTGCATCAGCGCAGTGAGGCCGACGCTGTTCTGCAGGTTGATCTCTGCGCCGTGCCGTATCAGCAAGTCGACCACCCGCTCGTGGCCTTGGCCGGCGGCGAGCAGCAGCGCGGTGCCGCCGAAGTCGCTCTGCAGGTCGACCTCAGCGCCGCGCCGGAGCAGCAGCTCGACCACCCGCTCGTGGCCTGCCAGGGCGGCGCCCATCAGCAGCGTGATGCCACTCACATCGCCTCTCTCGTACGTCGCGTCGGCCCGCCCGCCGCCGTCAAGCCACTCCAGCACCGCCTCCTCCTCGCCACGTTCCGCTGCTGCCCCGACACCGCTCGACGCCCGCCCCGCCGCCACCGCTGGAGATAGCGTCTTCGCGACTCTCGATCCAGCCGAGGAAGCGCCGCCGGAGGAGGCGCCGCCTGCGCCTTCGCCACCGGCTGCCGTCGCCGTGGGCCGTCCCGCCGCCACCGCCTCCTTGACGTGCTGCCTGAAGGCCTCGACGCACTCGGCGTGGCCCTTCTCCTTGGCCCAATGCAGCGCCGTCATGCCGCTCGTGGTGCGCGTCGCCGTGTCTGCGCCCGCCCGCAGCAAGCGCCGCACGACGGCGGGGTGGTTGAAGAAGGCGGCGTTCATCAGCGCGGTGTAGCCGAGGCTGTCCCGCAGGTTGACATCCGCGCCGTGCCGGAGCAGCAAGTCGACCAACCGCTCGTGGCCGTCGCTGGCGGCTTCCATCAGCGCGGTGTCGCCGTTGCTGTTCTGCAGGTTGACCTCCGCGCCGTGCTGCAGCAGCAGCTTGACCACCCGCTCGTGGCCGAGCAGGGCGGCGACCATCAGCAGCGTGCGTATCACCTCGCATCTCTCGTACGTCGCGTCGGCCCGCCCGCCGCTGTCAATCCACGCTAGCACCGCCTCCTCCTCGCCTCGCTCAACCGCTGCCACGACCGCATCGGGGGCTGCCACGCCACCGCTCAACACCGCTGGAGACAGATTGCCCGGCCGCACCCGCACGCTCTCGCCGCCGCCTTCGAGCACCACCGCGTACCGCCCGCCCTCGAAGCTCTGCGCCACGCCCCGCTTCCCGTTCAGCTCGGGGCGGGCAGAGAGGCCGCCGAGCTCGACTCGCTGTCCGAGCAGCGGCGCGTCCACCGCTGCCGCTGCCGCTGCCGCGCCCGAGGTGGCGCCGCCCGCCCCTGCCCGGCCCTCCGAGGCCGCCTCCGACAAGGCCTTGACGCACTCGGTGTAGCCCTGCTCCTTGGCCAGCTGCAGCGCTGTCTGGCCTCTCGCACTGCGCGCTGCCGTGTCAGCGCCCGCCCGCAGCAAGCGGCGCATGACGGCGGGGTGGTTGAAGAAGGCGGCGAGCATCAGCGCGGTGAGGCCGCTGCTGCTCTGCTGGTTGACCTTCGCCCCGTGCCGCAGCAGCAACTCGACCACCCGCTCGTTGCCGCTAAGGGCGGCGTCCATCAGCAGCGTTTGGCCGCTCACGCCGCCTCTCTCGTACGTCGCGTCGGCCCGCCCGCCGCCATGAAGCCACTCCAGCACCGCCTCCTCCTCGCCTCGCTCCGCCGCTAGCACGACCGCGTCGGAGCAGCTCAGGGAACCTGCGCCAAGCTCTCGTGCACCAGCCCGTTTTCCCACCATCGCTGTTGGCGATTTGTGGGTGCCTTCCTAGGCGCCGTGCCGCGTGTTTTTTCTTCTTCTTCTTAAGTTCGTTAATAAATAATAAAGAACGTACACGCCAAACGAGGGGTGGGAGAAGGACAGGGTCCCCACCTGCACGAGCAGGATCTTGTAAGGACGATCAGGGACACAGGGGAACGGGAGCGGGGAGCGCATGTGTGGGCTGTGTGGCGCGTGTGCGCGGGGAACGACGAATGCTACAGTGTACAGGGAGCCCCAAGAAGTCCGTGTGTGCGAGCTGGTCCTGATGCCGTGAGCCCGCCGCGTGGGCGGCCGGCGCGGCGGTGTGTGTGCGCGGACCCGTGCGAGTCCGATCGTCAAGAGTGTACGTGTGCAGTGTTTTGCACAGGCAATGCGACCACAGCAAAAAGGCCTGGTGTGCAATAACCGTCATGGGTCCGGTCCCTTCCGTGAGCATCGCGCCTCTCATGAGCTCAGTCCGCAGCGCAGTCTGTCCGGTGGGACTGTGCGCGCGACGGAGCCGCCGCTGAGTTTACAGTGTACCGGCTGCGCGACAGCACCATGCGCGGCGCCCTGCGCATGCCGCTTCCCCGTGTCGCCCCACCGAAAGAATCGCCGCCGTGTTCACTCTTTCGACGGACGATACGGCTCGATGCGGTGGAGCACGTAGGCGCAGCATGCCCACGAAGCATCGGGTATTGTCCGATTCAGCGCAAAGCCCACCCGCCTGAATTCCTCGTGCCAGAACTCGTTACCCTTGACGGTCGTGTGCAGCTGCGTCGGTAATCGGTCCGCGTAGCCCTGCTGATGCAACGCGTCCTTAAACGTGCGCCCCTGAAATTTGCCGACGCCCGCGCGCGAGCCCGAGAGCGTGCTGCCTTCGGGACGGTTGGCAATCTTGAGGACGAGAAAGTTTCGCGCCACGCGGGCAAACTCGGCCGTCGCCGCACGCACATCGGACGGATCCACGTGCTCGAGGACGTCAGAGCTCGCAATCGCATCGAATGCGCCATCGCGAAAGGGCAGGCTTGTGGCGCTGGCCGCCTGGAAGCACGGCCTGCCCTCGCCGTTGCAGCTCGCGCGGCCGTGTGGCGGCTTGTGCAGCGAGGTTGCCAAGTCGGCGGCCCCACGGGCAATGTCCACGCCAGACGCCACGATGCCCGACTGCCAAAGCTCCGCGACCACATTGCCGTGCGAGCAGCCCACGTCCAGCACCGAATCGATGGCGGCACCTTGCCGTCTCATATTCCTGATGGTGTGCAGCAACTTCGCGCCCTGGCTTACGCGCGTGTCCTTGCCCCAGCCGGTCGCATAGAGCGCCTCGTAAAGCTCCTTGCCTTGCAGCGCGGCTGGCGCGTAGGCCAGCGGCGCGCCCGCGAACAGGAGCAGAAGCGAACGACGCATAAAGCGCCGCCGCCACAACAGCGCCTTTGGGATGGGCGTCACGCACGTTGCACAAGGCCTCGCCGATCTGCGCAGCGCGGCGTGCTGCCGGTGCGCGCCGGAGCCATGCGCGACTCGTCCGGCCCTACAGTGGTCGCTCGGATCCTCCAGTACCTCGTTGCTGCTGCCATCGGCGCCGGCTTGCACAGCATGTTCTCTACAGGCATGGCTCCAAGCCGTATGACTGTACGGCCTGCACCAGCGCACCAACGCCGTATGACTGTACGGCCTGCACGCCACATGCCGTCAGCCCTTGCGCACGCTGGCGAGCATCAAGGGCCGCACCGCAAATCGCACGCGGTTGGGGGCAACGCCGGCCTCATGGCTAGGCTTGAAGCCCAGCACAATGTCCAGCTCGAGGAGCACGGTGCTGAGATCAGGAAGCTGCGGGCGGAGCTCGAAACCCTTCGCGCCCAGCCGCAGCCGCAGCAGCTGCAGCCGCAACAAACGCAGCAGCCGCAGCCGCAGATCCAGCCGCAGCCGCAGCCGCAGCTGCAGATCCAGTCGCAGCCGCAGCCGCAGCTGCAGATCCAGTCGCAGCCGCAGCCGCAGCCGCAGCCGCAGCTGCAGATCCAGCCGCAGCAGGTCCCTCAGCCGATGCCGGCTGCGAGCGGCAATGCCTTCCGGTTCTTTCAGGGAGCCTGCCGCACAGCGAGTGACGCGGCTGGAAGCTATGCGACGGAACGGGTGGAACTCACCCGATGCAGAGAGCTGTGCGCCATGGACCCAACCTGCGGGGCGTTCGAGGTGAAGGACAATAAAGCGGCCTGCGAGATTCACATCGAGCCCATCGTCAAAGCCACGGGTGTGGCGGGCACGTCCTGCTATGTCAAAGAGGGCTGGAAGCGACCGCATCGGAAGAGGGCGGATACCTTCTATCGGCACGAGAAGGTCGACGCTGGAGAGCTGCAGGAGCACTTGGCAGCGACCATGAGCGGCTTCTATGGGCGCAATAACCTGACGCAGGTGATGCAGAAGCTGGCGGTGCAAGGCGCACTGCACACCGACGGCCCGAGGCGGCGCTTCATCTTCACCATCGCAACGCTGGAGGCCCTGCCATTCACGATCAATCTCTTCCGCAGCGCCCACCGCTTCAACGTCACCGTCGGGGCCGTCACGCTGCTCACTGACGAGTGCGTCAAGCTCCGGTCGGTCGACGTGGTCTGCGAGCCGGCGAACCTGCTGCCGATCCGAAAAGACGAGCACGGCAACGACATTACGGCCGATGGCTACGCCCTCACCTTTGCCAAATTTCAGCTCTGCCGCATCGCCATCGAGCTCGGATGGGTTCCAACGTTTCTGGACAGCGACCTCGTCGTCAATGCGCCGCTACTCGGCCCTTCGGGCGCACTGGCGCACCTCTCGCAGTACGGCGCGTACATCGCGCTGGGGCTGGGCTCAACTTGCGGCAAGACGATCGATGGCTTCATGCACTGCGGCAAGGACTGCGTGGTCGCGGCGCGCCTGCGCGCCCGCCGAAGTTTGCACAATCGACCAGGGCGACGTGCACTGTGCACCTAGAAAGACCCCCCCGGTGCGCACAATCCTCAGGCATGCAGCGGTGGCGATGTTGGCTTGAGCGAGCCACCGAAGCACGTGATGCTCACCGCAAGTGGCTAAAAACATGCATGTGCGACCGCCTTTTGTCGTGAATGAAATTCTACCGTAGGTTGAATGCGCATTCGCCATCGCGAGCCTAGACCGCCGCGCGAACTCGCCGCGTCTGAGCCTAGAGCGCAGCGAACTCGCTCGCCGTCATGAGGAGCCTAGCGCAGCGCGAACTCGCCGTCTGAGCCTAGCGCAGCGCGAACTCGCTCTGAGCCTAGCGCAGCGCCTCACACCACCATTTTGGCTCGAGCGAGGAAAAAGAAAAAACGGGGAAAAGAAAACAATGTGCTTCCGAGTCGAGTCCATCGCCCGCGGCTAGCGCACCACACCCCTCTCCTGCAGCAGCTGCAGAGCAGCAGCAGCAGCAGCAGCAGCAGCAGCAGCGCACAAGCCTGCGTCCGCGGGCTGCGATGAGCATGAAGCTCGCTGTGCGTGTCCCTGCGGGCATGTCCCCCGGCCAGACCGTGACCTTCCCCTCCACCTCGGGCGGGCAGATGTTCACCACGGTGATCCCAGTTGGCGTGGAGGCGGGCCAGACGTTCGTTGTTGAGGTGCCGCAGCAGGAGCCGCCGCCCACGCCGCCGCCGGACGTCCCGATGGGACTCCCCGTATCGCCGATGCGATCGCGCTCTCTTCGAGCACCGAGGGCGCCCGTCGCTTCAACTGCTCCGCTCGACACGGCGACAGGCGCGTCGCCGGTGGCGCCCACATGGCAGGACGGCCAGGCACTGCGGCACGCCGAGTGCCCGATCTGCTTCGAGCCGCTGGCGAGCGGTCCGGTGGGTGTCTTCCTCGCCGGCGGGCGGCGCGTCTCCAACCACTTCTTCAACCTCGGCGCGGCGCAGGAGTGGCTGCGGAGCGGCAACGGGTCCAGATTCGCCGAGATTCGCCGAGATTCGCCGAGATTCGCCGAGATTCGCCTTTCCGGGCGGAGAGGCGCACCTGCACGCGGTCGGGCTGAGGGAAGACCGCTCCTCCGAACCTTCTCGGAACCTTCTCGGAACCGTCTCGTCGGAACCCTTCTCGGAACCTTCCTGCAGGCACTGTCCGCTCACGCGCCTGCCGATCTCGTCGGTGCTGGCCGTGCCGGACCTGCGGGCGGACCTGCAGGCTTGGTGGCGCGTGGTCGACGTCAACGGGGACGGGCGCCTCTCGAGGCACGAGCTGATCGAGGCGCTCAAGGCGCCGCTGCCGATGCGGAGAAGGCTGGTGGGCAGGGCTCTTCTCCGAACCGGTTCTCCGAACCTTCGCTGCAGGCGCAGCTGCCGATCGACGCCGCGAAGCTGGATGACGCATTGGCCGACCCGTCGCATTGGCTGTGGGAGCAGTGGGACAAGGACCGCTCTCCCTCCCCTCTCTTGCCCGGCGAACCGGCATGCCGCCGCTCTCGCCCTCGCCTCCAGCCTCCCCGCCGCCCTCGCCGCCGCCCTCGCCGCCGCCGCCCTCGTCACCACCGTCTCCGCCGCCGCCCTCGCCACCGCCCTCGTCACCACCGTCTCCGCCGCCGCCCTCGCCCCCGCCGCCCTCGCCGCCGACCCCGTCTTTGCCTCCACTCTGTCGCCCTCTCCGCGCACCCGTTCTGGGAGCCTCCCTATGTAGGACCGGTCGGGCTTCATCGAGCGTGCAGAGGCGCCCGGCCTCGTCGCTTTCGTGCAGCAGGCCTCGCCTCGCCGGGATCGCAACGGAGACAGCGCGGCTGGCATGAGCGGAGCACCTTCTTTTTCTGTGGACAGGTCTTCGCCTCGTCGGGCGGCGGCAAGGGCCCCATCCCGGACATGGCGCGCGGTAGGTTGGGGCGGTGCAGGCATTGGGAGCCTTCCCGGAAGCTTCGGCCACCTCTCCTAAAGGCGCGCGACAAGCTTGGCTGGTACAATTACTGGGATGAGGACAACTCGGGCTCACTCGAGAAGGAGGAGGTGGTTCGCGCGCTCGTCAAGACGCTCGGCCTCCCCCACGCCGCCCGCGCGCTCGACTCCCGTGCGCCTTCTCGGAACCGTCTCGGAATTCCTGTAGGCCTCTCCACATCGCCCACGCGCGTGCAGCAGATGCGCTCCACCGTCGACGCGATCTGGGCCGTGTTTGACGCGGACGGCTCCGGGTCAATCGAGCGAGACGAGGCCTAGCCCACCGCCCCCCTCGCCCCCACCGCCCTCACCGCCGCCGCCTCCACCCTCACCACCGCCGCCCTCACCGCCACCACCCTCGCCTCCACCTCCCTCGCCGCCACCCTCACCGCCGCCACCTTCGCCTCCTCCGCCCTCGCCGCCACCCTCACCGCCGCCGCCCTCGCCTCCTCCGCCCTCGCCGCCGCCCTCACCGCCGCCGCCCTCATCGCCGCCGCCCTCCCCACCACCGCCCTCGCCGCCACCGCCCTCGCCGCCACCGTCCTCGCCTCCGCCGCCATCGCCACCACCTTCCTCGCCGCCG
>NW_005201277.1:335263-336456 GCF_000372725.1 Emiliania huxleyi CCMP1516 | reverse complement strand
GCAGCCCCCGATGCGGAGAAGGCTGGTGGGCAGGGCTCTTCTCGGAACCGGTTCTCCGAACCTTCGCTGCAGGCGCAGCTGCCGATCGACGCCGCGAAGCTGGATGACGCATTGGCCGACCCGTCGCATTGGCTGTGGGAGCAGTGGGACAAGGACCGCTCTCCCTCCCCTCTCTTGCCCGGCGAACCGGCATGCCGCCGCTCTCGCCCTCGCCTCCAGCCTCCCCGCCGCCCTCGCCGCCGCCCTCGCCGCCGCCGCCCTCGTCACCACCGTCTCCGCCGCCGCCCTCGCCGCCGCCGCCCTCGCCGCCGACCCCGTCTTCGCCTCCACTCTGTCGCCCTCTCCGCGCACCCGTTCTGGGAGCCTCCCTATGTAGGACCGGTCGGGCTTCATCGAGCGTGCAGAGGCGCCCGGCCTCGTCGCTTTCGTGCAGCAGGCCTCGCCTCGCCGGGATCGCAACGGAGACAGCGCGGCTGGCATGAGCGGAGCACCTTCTTTTTCTGTGGACAGGTCTTCGCCTCGTCGGGCGGCGGCAAGGGCCCCATCCCGGACATGGCGCGCGGTAGGTTGGGGCGGTGCAGGCATTGGGAGCCTTCCCGGAAGCTTCGGCCACCTCTCCTAAAGGCGCGCGACAAGCTTGGCTGGTACAATTACTGGGATGAGGACAACTCGGGCTCACTCGAGAAGGAGGAGGTGGTTCGCGCGCTCGTCAAGACGCTCGGCCTCCCCCACGCCGCCCGCGCGCTCGACTCCCGTGCGCCTTCTCGGAACCGTCTCGGAATTCCTGTAGGCCTCTCCACATCGCCCACGCGCGTGCAGCAGATGCGCTCCACCGTCGACGCGATCTGGGCCGTGTTTGACGCGGACGGCTCCGGGTCAATCGAGCGAGACGAGGCCTAGCCCACCGCCCCCCTCGCCCCCACCGGCCTCACCGCCGCCGCCTCCACCCTCACCACCGCCGCCCTCACCGCCACCACCCTCGCCTCCACCTCCCTCGCCGCCACCCTCACCGCCGCCGCTCTCGCCTCCTCCGCCCTCAACGCCACCCTCACCTTCTCTGCCATTGGATATACCCCTACGAAGGCATCCATACCTCCTGCTCATGTTGCGATTCAGGCTCCCATACGATAAACAAAACTTACTTTTACTTATTGTAAACGTTTGCTATCAAAATATATAACAAGTTTATCATA
>NW_005201277.1:332510-334448 GCF_000372725.1 Emiliania huxleyi CCMP1516 | reverse complement strand
TGCAGCTGACGTCCGCAACGTTCGTGCACGGCGGCGTGGCCGCCATCTCGCGCGCCCTCGCGCGGATGGGCGTGCCGCTCCCGCCGCCGGACGACTACCCGCACTGCCTGCGCTGCCAGCTGCACCGCCGCATCTGGACGTCGTCGGTCGGCGAGCTGCTGCGCCACTTTGATGGGAGCGGCGGGACGAGCAGCGGCGGCGGGCTCGGGGCTGTCTTCGTAAAGCCTCTCGACCGCAGGAAACGCTTCACAGGGTTCGTGGTGGCGCAGCCGGACGACCTGGCCTCGCACGGCCTCACGCGACGCGCGGAGCGGCTGCTGTGCGCCTCCGCCGTCCGCTGGCTCACGGAGTGGCGCGTGTACGTCGCCGAGGGCGAGGTCCTCGCGTGCTGCAACTACGCCGGCGACCCGGCTCTCCAGGTGGAAGCGACCGTAGTGCAGGAAGGCGTCGCTGCAAGGAGTGCTGCGCCTGGATGCCCCGCGGGCTACGCGCTCGATTACGGCGTGCTCGACCCGGGGGATGCCCCGCGCGCCTGACCCAGACGCGAAAACGAATCTGCGAGGCGTGGCCCCTCATGCGGCCCGATGGGGAGGGGCGGGGCGGACTGCGGGGATCGGCTTCTTACACGGCCCTTCCTTGCAGCGAGCCCCCTCCAACCCACCCGCGCTAGGTCTCGGGTTTGACGCATGGGGTCACTCCCGCGAAACTCGAGTGCTAGCCGGGGCAGTCGAAGAAGGGGCATCTCCGTGCACTGACGGTCGGCCGTCAGAGAGCACGCCTGCGTGGCTCGGGTTACACCAATCCTCGCTACCCAACGCGGCCAAAGGATATCCACCTTGAGAACAACAACATACCTAAACCTTGAGAACCTCGAGAAGGCGCTTAAATCAAAAAAAGAAATAAATTATCGCCGCGGGTTTGGGTCTCAGGCCGTGCTGGAACATATGGTGCACAATGACTGCACTCGTAACCGTGGAGCGCCGTGGAGCGCCGTGCCTCAGCAAGGAGGGTTTCTGCACTAAAGGCTTCCCGAAGCCGTTTCATGCGACGCACGAAAAGTCTGGGAGAGATGGGCGACGCACGAACACAAAGGTCAAAGCGCTCCTTTCCAGCGCGGATTACGATTTCTTTTGCAGATGCCCGTGATCTCCTATTCTCCGTGATCTGTTGCACGCCGTCATGCTCGTCCTCGCTCTTCTCGCGACGCCCTCCAACACCGCCTCTCGCCCCCGTCCGCGGCGCGGGGGGGCACTCATCGACACGCGCAACCGCACCGACTTCAGCATCCAGCTCGAGACCGACGCGCCGACGCTCGCCCTCGCGGCGTCTGCCTCGCGCAAACCCAACAAGGCCGCGGAGCTCCTGCTCCACCAAGACGTCCTCGGGGGTGGGGGGGCGCTGTTCGGTGCCCGTCCGGACGTCGCCACCTTCCATCCGACCTTCTCTTACCCGATCAAACTCTCCAAGTTCAGCGGCGCCGCCTCGCGCGCTGCCGCCCCGACCACCCTAAAGCCCATCGGCGCCGCGGCCGACGCCGAGCTCGCCTCCTTTGGCGAGACCACCGGCGCGGCCATCGTTGGCGACGGCTCGCTCGCCGACTCCACCGTCAACTCCGTCGGTGTTACGTGCGGCGGCGGCGGCGCCCCTGTGTGGTGCGCGGAGCCGCCGCTGCCGCTCGCCGAGCTCTGCGTCTCTGAGGATCCGATCGAGGCCTCGGGCTACACGAGCAACGTGACGGACTGCACGACCGCCACGGCCCACTCCAAGATCGCGGCCGAAGTGACGGACACAAAGGTGTGCGACTCTCTCTCTCCCACACCGTCTGGCCTCTCTCACGGGGGCATGCTCCGCCGCCCTCCCCGCCTCTCCATCTCCGCCCGGGCGTCTTCGCCGCCCCCCACTCTCCCCCCACCACCCCCTCCCCGCCCCCGCCCCCGC
>NW_005201277.1:288700-323543 GCF_000372725.1 Emiliania huxleyi CCMP1516 | reverse complement strand
TGACGGAAGCACGAGGCAGCCGTCCAGCACCTCAAATTCGCCGAGCGACGAGCCAATCCCCATTGATACGCCCATCAGCAACGACTCGAGGAACCACCCTGTTTGCGAGGGTCGGGAGCGGATCTAGGTCGGGAGATGGTATCTGGGTGCGCGAGGGGTTCAAGAGTGCTGGTGCGAGGGGTCTCACCGCCGAGCCCCGTCGAGCCCCCACAAACGGCGAACAGCGCTACTACGGCACGCAGGAAGTTGACGAAGATGAATGAGCCAATTGCGCTGATGGGCAATTTAAGAACTTGCTCTTGGAATAGGCGGACTGGATCGAAACAGTGGATATTGTTCGAGGCCAACATGTTGAGTCGATGCACCTGAGCCGACTCGCTCACGTCGAGAGCACGGTAGTGCGGCAGGTCACATTGCGCCGTATCAACAACGAGCGGCGAGGAGCAAGCGCCCATTGCAGACGCCAATCCGAGGCTTGCACAGTCCATTTTTAACTGGTCAAACGCTTCATCGCTGCGGCACTGCAGACGTCGCGCCATGCAAGCATCGTTCCTGAGCCTGTTTGCAGTGTGTAAGTCACACTGCTCGCCCTTCCAATAACTGCATTCCGGTAGCTGATTCCACTGCTCGGTGAGGTGCTGCTCACACTGCGCATACTGATCCCACTTACCGCTGCAGTCCTCGACAACTAAACTTGCGTTCAGGTGATAGCAGTGATCGCCAGCAGCTGTCAGGTTCGATGTGGCAAACACCGTGCCGGACGGAGTAGGATACGCAGCAAGTGGGTCGCCATGGAATGTGTGGATGAGGCTTGGACTTTGTGAAAGCATCGCGCCCGCCTTGAGACAGGCAGCGACGAGGTCCATATACGTCCCTGTGTCGTAGGTCGAGTACTCGAGCGAACGTTCGGTGGCGCTGCCAAGTTGCATCAACAGCGTCGCCACCTGCAAAGCGATAACGAGTATTGCAGCCCACAGCGCCTCCCGCGGGTGCTGCATCGATGACGAGAAGGCATCAACGGTGCTGTCCATGCCAGCAGCCGTCATGCTCGACGCGGAAGCCGCTGCTGCGCCGGGGAGGCACGCCGCGGCGGCGGCGACGCAGACGGCCCACGCCACGCCGCGCCGAGCCCCCTTTCCGCTCGCCGCGGTCGGCCAGGAGGCACCGCAGGCGATGGCGAGGAGGATGAGCACGAGGGCGGGCATGAGAAGCGGCGAGCAGCTCACGAGCGAGGACGCCTTCGAGGCGACGGCGGAGAAGGTAGAGGACGCTGCCGAGGCGACGGAGGCTGCTGAGGCGACAGCAGACGAGAAGGCCGAGGCCACCGCCGTCGGGCTAGGCACGGCGGACGCGCAGTGGCCGAAGGCGGGGATGCAGACGAGGAGCAGCCACCGGAAGGCGCCCGCGGCCTTCGTGTAGCCGCCGAGTGGGCCGCGCCAGCAAGACAAGTACTCCTCCGCGGTGGTGGCGGTAGCGGCGCTCTTCGCCATCTCGTAACACTCCTCGGGCGTTGGTGGCCTCCACAGAGGCTGCATCGATGTGCTCAACAGCGGCCCTGCTCAACCGCGGCTCGCTCAACAGCGGCTCCCCGAATTGGAGTCACGCTCGCAAGAAATTGCGCGCGCGCGCAGTTAAGGGGAACCCCGGTACACGGAACTAACCCTCGGAGACCCGTGTTTACTTTACGGCCCTTTCCCTGCGAACGCGCACCCCCGGGGCTAGGGCTCTCTTGCCCGCAACCCGATACCGATCAATCATCCGGCCCGCTGGGTGCGCTCCTCAGGCTCAGCTCCCCGGCCCTGGATGTGAGGTTGATGACTGCACTCCAAGTGCTCCAAGTGCGCTGGAGCGGCCGCACATTACGTGTGTGTACGCGCAGTCTTCCGCGGGGGGAGCTTCGTCGACGGGTGCGGGACCGCGGCGCAGACAGTGCCTGCGGCGATGCCTCCGGCTGCTGCTGGCGAGTGGCTTGCTGCTCGCTGCGATGGCGAAAAACTCGTCTCGTCACACGCCAAGGGCTTATGCTCTGTCGAGACGTGAGGCGCATGCGCCCAGGAGGGGAGGGCGCATGCGTAACGACGCTGCTAGAGATGCCTTTCGGGGCCCAGAGACAAAACTTCTGATGCCATGCGTGACCTAGTAGTGTCCCCAGCTATGGGCGTGTCCACGTTGGAGCCAAGTGTGGTGTGGACGCGAGAATAGCTCCGCCGTTCATGGAGGCAACCACAAACGAGCGATTCTGAGATCAGGTTAGTCGTTTCCTCCTTGGAGGCAGACATTTCAGAAAGCGAATCCCCGGCCGCATCTGCCCGCTCGAAGCGGGGAACCCGTCCCGGGCGCCCGCTCGAAGCTGGGGGCGCCCGCTCGAAGCTGGGGGCGCCCGCTCGAAGCAGCCGGCTGCCTGCGAGCGTGCTGCGGCCCTCTGCCGCCCTCAATGCTGTGGCTGGCCGCGATGCTGAGCCTCGGCCTCTCCTCAACTCGGAACGCACGCAGAGCAGGCTCTTGCTCACGTGCTCTGCTGAAACCTCACGGGCCATCAGGGCCTGGAGCCTCTTGCCCCCGCTTATTGGCCTGCGTGCGGCCCCTTGGTCCTCGATGCGGCGCCCGCTTATTGATAACAGCGTTCTCTGCGGTGATTGATGGATGCAACTTGCTTGGGTTAATTGCGTTGTGTTGTGTGTTGTGGCGCACGCGAATATCTTGATCCAGCGGCCCAAGCTCCATTCGACACACTCGTGAGCGCGTCACAGGAAGCGCAAGCAAGACGTGTGGTCCTTAGCCAGTCCGCCTTAGCTGCTCCGCCCGCTTTCCGGCACGCTAGTTTGGTCTCCTAGTACACCGCGTTTGTGAAGTACGCTACCAGTCTCGATCAATCGCCCCGATTCTCGTCGTTTGGCACTAAGGTCTAAGTTTGGAAGAAAGTTTCCCTCGGCGATTTCTTGTTGGTGTTCAAATCACACACACACACACACACACACACACACACACACACACACACACACACACACACACACACACACACACACACACACACACACACACACACACACACACACACACACACACACACACACACACACACACACACACACAACGGCCCAACAGCTCCCTAGGTAGGCATCCAATAGATGCCGCACTGGCTCAGTGGCTAGCTCAGTAGCACCCAAGCTCTGCGCCCCCTCCTGGATCGGCTTTGTCCACCACAGCCTCCTCCTCGTCCGCGCCCGTGTCCCCCCCAGCACAGCCAGGCACACCAACGTCACGAGCAGCAGCAGCACCGAAACCGCTCGCGACAGCACGTGATCAGTCAGCAAGTCCGCAATGCAACGCTGTGCCTCGGCGCACCAATGAGTGCCGCGTCCACAGTATTGGGATGCTGCGGTGTCCACTGCTGGCTGCAGGCATTTCGACGCCGCCGTCCCGACGACCGCCAGCCGGGCCGCCATCCCCAGGTCGCTGTGGTGCAAGATGTGACAGTGAAACGGCAGATCACCACAGTGACGCTGTGCCCGGAAGCGAACCGTCACAATCACGGCCCCACTATTCGTGGCGGGGATCGGAATGGTGTCGCGCCACTGACCGACGCCGACCAAAGCCCCATACTCCGCCGGCCCATCCACCGAGACGACAAGGAAGTGGATCCGATGAGCGTGGAACGGATGCATGCTCGCGCCACCCACGCGGATGCGCCACTCTTGCAGAGCGCCCAACCGAATCTCTTGCGTGTTGCCTGGAGAGGAATCGTTGTAGACATGCCCGTTGATCGTTATCTGATACGCGTCGCTGTTGGGCCCATCGCCGAGAGTGATGGTGGATGTCTCGTCGGGTGTGCCAAGCCGTAGATCCTCCTGCATGTGTAGAGGCCGAAGAGGTAGAGAGCTCGGCAGCGGCAGCTCTGCCGCTCCAGCCTGAGGCTCTGTGACGGCCAGGATCAAGATGTCCTGGGAGATTCTTGCGTGTCGACCCATCGCAACGTCCCTCGCAGGGTCCGTCTCGGACCTGAGTACGTATCTGCCAGCGCGACGACAGCGGAGCGCCAGATCGACCCGACCTCCCGGGACGAGGACCAGGGCGTGGGTGACGCGCGCTGGCCGTGCGAGGTAGACTCCATCCATAGCCAGCACGTCCATGCTGCAGTGACTGCCACGTGTGAGTTCGAGCTCAAACGTCGCCACTGCGTTAGCATTGAGCACGCGAAACCGGGTGTACTGGTTGGCCAAGAGAGAGACGCTCGGCTTGAACTGCCCGTTGGCGAGGATGTAATTCGCTGGGGGGCCGCCGCTAACGTCCATGTCGAGAGCATCGTGCAGCTGCGCGTGGATTGTGTCGTGCGTTGCGACACCGAGCGAGTGCCAATGCTGCATCTGCAAAACTAGGAGCACCTCCACCATCGCCGCCAGCGGCGTCTCCTCGGGCTCGTCCTCAACAATCAACATTCCGGCCATGAGCCCACCGACCTGCAGCGCTGAGGTGCCGTGCGGGTGTGGGTGATACCAGAAGGTACCCGACGGGTGGTCGTCATCTACCCTGTGCCGGTACGTAATCGTGTGCTGAGGCTCGACGATACAGCGGAGGTTGTCTCCACATGAGTTGGATGCTTGCTCGTAAGGAGTGGCTGGTACGTGCATGCCATGCAAGTGCAGGTTCGTCCTGTTCAGGTCATCACCGTGGCCACCGCTAGCCAGTAGGTTGTTCACGAGATGGATCTGAACGTGATCGCCTCGCCGCACACGCAGCACCGGCCCGGGAAAGGAGCCATTGTAGCAGCGCGTCGTCATGTGAAGAGGCGACCCGGCGAAGCGCGCTGCATCGACACTCAGCGTCACGTCCATGCCTCTCCCCGGAAGCGAGGTCACGCTACGAAGTACTGGCAGAGGGACGTGTGGCATGGCCGTGGGGCGAGTCGGGGCAGCATCGTCCCCCACAGCGGCTGCAGCTGCCCCTGCCGCAGCGGCATCCGGTGAGCACGAGCGAGTCGACGTAAAGTTCGCTCCATCTGGATCCTCGCCCGGGTACGGAGGATACAGCGGATGTCCGATATTGTCCACCGCTCGTGGGAACCAGAGCTGTCCGTCGTGCCCGTGGTCCCGAAAGCTGTGGATATAGGCCTGCGACTCTGCTGATAGGAGGTGCTGCTCGAACAGCAACGCCGCCGGTACATTTGCCATCGGAAACGCCTCCTGCCGCACGACCACCGAGCACATCACGTGATCTTCGTGCCGCACGCACCTTGAGACCGTCTCCGGACTCGTTCGTACAGGCAGTTCTCCGAAAAAAAAGCGTCACTCGACACAGAGCAGAAGGCGCCAAGTCGGGGTGTTGAGATTTTTTCGTCGAGTGGGTACCTCTTATATCTCGCGTCCAGGGGCCCTTCCTGAGCACCACCCACCCCTCCCGCGCGTCTCCAACACCCCACGGCCCTCCCGGCGCCGACGAGGACACAGCTATCTCGCCACAGCGCCGAGATCCGCTGAGATGCCGCGCTGACTCGGGCACGAGGTGGCGTTCGGTCGACGTCGCCGGAGGCAGTCGAGGAGCCGACTCGTTCCTGTGTTGTATGTGCTCGCTCGCCAGCCGCTGCGACGCGAGATCATTCATGGAGGTGACCGGCTGCAACCCTGCTCCATGTCCATGTACCATGTCGCGCTGCGCCTCGGCGGCAGAGCCCAGCTCCATGAGTTTGCCGCTTGAGAAACGCGAGCATGACCTTCATGGCAGCGAGAGAGAGTTGTTTTGGCATCGATCGAACGGGCGGGACAGAATCTGCACGGGTGGCATCGGCCACGTGACCTCCTGACCCGAGCTCATCAGATGGCGGCGAGCAGAACGTGCCCAGAAACGGTGCAAACGGTGCAAACGGTGCAAACGGTACATCAGTAGAACAGGGTTCCTGGAGTTAGTTACCGCCGCACCGACGCGGCGACCGAAGCCTAGGCCGTGAACAACTGTCGGCCGCATGCCGTGCGAGACAACGACGGAGCATCCAGATGTCCTCCGGCCAAAATTTCCTTCGGGGCGGCTGCGTCGCACTGCAGAGGCACCGACCGCTTCGTAGCCGAATGCTGCCGCGGCTGCACCTCCGCAGGTCGATATTTGGCGCCTCCGACTCCTGGCTGCCCAAGCCGCCCGCACGCTGCTTCGAGCGGGAGGAGGTTGTCGGGTGGGCTCCCGAAATCCTGTTTGACATCGTGGCCGACGTCGAGCTCTACTCGGAGTTTGTGCCTCTCTGCTCGGCGAGCCGCATCGTGCGCAGGCACGGGCCGGACCGCTTCGATGCGGTGCTCGGGATTGGCTACCTCGGCCTCTCCGAGGAGTACACATCTCGCGTGACACTCTCGCGTGGCACGTCGCCAGCGATAGTTGTGGCCGAGGCGCTCGACGCGCGGCTCTTCACGCGGATGCGCAGCGAGTGGACCTTCTCGCCCGCGTCGGCGGGCGGCTGCCGCCTCGCGCTGCGCGTCGACATGCAGCTGCGAGCCCACTCACACGACCAGCTGCTCCGCTCGGTGATGGGGACGTTTGCCGAGCAGCAGGTCTTCGCCTTCCGCCGCCGCTGTGCCGAGCTACACGGCGATGACTCGGCCGCCCTCGTCAGAGGCAGCCTCCGCCAGGGCGGCACCGCCTCCGGTTTCCGCAGCACGAGCCCGCAGGCGGCAGCGGCGGGAGCGGCGGGGCGGCGGCGAGGAGGCGAGGCGAGAGGGGCTGCACCGTCAGAAGGCGAGGGTTCGGGCGTGAGTTGCGCGGCGCTGCTGGCGAGCGCACCAATCGAGCCATATAATCTCCCCATCTCTCCCCATCTCCTTCCCATCTCCTTCCCATCTCCTCCCCACTCCCCATCTCCTTCCCCATCTCCTTCCCCATCTCCTCCCCATCTCCTTCCCCATCCTTCCCCATCTCCTTCCCATCTCCTTCCCCATCTCTCCCCATCTCCTTCCCATCTCCTTCCCCATCTCCTTCCCCATCTCCTTCCCCATCTCCTTCCCATCTCCTTCCCCATCTCCTCCCCACTAGGCGGGCGTGCCGATCGAGCCGGCGTGGCGAGCCGAGGTCGAGCGCGCCTTCGAGGCGCACTCTGTGGATGGAGGAGGCCTCTCCCTCGCTCGCTTCATCGAGGCGTGCCGTGCGTTGGGCTGCTCCGGCGCACAGGTCCTCTCGCCGCCGCGATCTCGCCCAATCTCGCCCAATCTCGCCCAATCTCGCCCAATCTCGGCTCATCTCGGCTCCGGCCGCGGCCGAGCGCCCGCCTGTCTTGCGTCCGCTTTCGCGGGCGTCACGGCTCTCTTTTCGACAGGTGCTGTCGGGAGCGCCTGCCGGCCGCGGCGGCGGTGCGTTGCATGCCATCGTACAGCCGTCGCCGGGCAAGGGGGGCGCGGCGGGCGCGGGGGACGGCGGCCCATTGCTCAAGGCGGCGCTGATCGACTCGAGACCGCTGCTCGCTGCGGCGCTGTTCGTCGAGTTCGACGCCGACGGCTCTGGGGAGGTGTGGCTCTTTGATGCCCAATGCGTGCACTCGTCCCTCTCTGTATGTGTGGGTTCGTGTGTGCTGTGGGCCCTCCTTGTCTCTGCCTAGACCCAGTGTGAGGTAACACCTACCGGCTCTGGGGAGGTGTCGCGTGACGAGTTTGTGGCGCACGTGTGGATGCTGCTCCGCGCGTCGGAGGAGCAGCGGCAGCGTTTCGCGTTCGCCAAGCTCGACGTGAACCGTTCGGGCGCCCTCGAGCGTTCCGACCTCGTCGCTTCGATGCGGCGGCAGCTCTCGATCGCGCGCACGCTCTCCCCCTTGCTCGTCCAGCTGCAGCTGCGCCGGCATGCCCTCACCGAGACCTCTCCGAGACCTCTCCGAGACCTCTCCGAGACCTCTCCGAGACCTCTCCGAGACCTCTCGACCTCTCCTGCAGGCACACCCTCACCGCGGCAGAGCAGAGGCAGCTCGGCGAGACTGCCGTCGCGGCCGCGCACGAGACGATCGACGCGATGCACAGTCAGGTCGCCACGGCGCCGAGTCTTTCTTGTTGACTCCTCTTGATTTGCAGCAGCAGCACGCGCACTTCTGTTAGGTCGAGCCGACCGTCGACGAGCTGCTCGCTTCGATGCAGACCGGCGCTGACGGCGCAGTCACGCTCGACGCCTGGCAATCTCGGGTAATCTCGGGTAATCTCGGGTAATCTCATCTAGGCGCCGTCACGCTCGACGCCTGGCGCGAGGCGTGCGGGCGTAGACGCTGAACGCGGACCTGACTCGCACGAACTCGAGATGGCTCCCTCCTCTCTCGGCAAATTCGCGGGAGTCGCAGTGGAGAGCAATAGCCGTTTGGCGCCCTAGCCCCCACAGAGAGAGTAGCATGTGCACTCGTGCGACCCGAGGACGACACTGCACTGCGCGAGGCCGCGTTCACGCCCTGACAGCGGTGTAGCTGATGATGACTCAGGCGTGCGAGCGCAACCCCGACCTCGCCACCAGCCTCGATGGCGGGCTGCTGCTCGAGCAGACTGCCGCCGCCGCAGCCGCACACGACGCCGGCAACCCCATACCCTGAGCTCTCCGCGGCGCCGGCCCGGCATCCGGCCACTGCGAATCTCCGAGCGCGAGCTCCTTCCTCCTCTGCGATGGCGTGGCCGCGCGATTCACTTTGGATTAGAGCTGTGCATGATCTTGGCCTCTCACCTTTTGCATCCGTTTGTCGCTCTCATCGTTTCTCTGTCCGTTTTTTCGACACTCTTGACGACACTTGACGCCCCTGCTCAGGGCTCTCAACACTCAATAAAAACGTGGGGGGGCGGGCGCGCGGGCGCGCGCGCGCGCGCGCGCGCGCGGGGGAAACAGCCCGCGTGAAAAAAGAGAAGAGCAAGTTGAGTCGTTGTCGGGCGCCGTCGCGATTGGAGGGTGAGAGGACGGCCCCGGCTCAGGACCAATCGCCGAGCCACTCGACCCGCTGCTCGAGGTCGGCCTTCCTGGCGCTCTCGGCGGCGGCGGCCTCGGCGCGCGCTCGCAGCGCCGCTCGGCGCGCCGCCTGCTCCTCCGCCGCCGCCGCGGCCAGAGGCCCATTGTCGAAAAACTCTTGTGGGTCCTCGAGCGCCGGGTCGCCGGCGTCGTCGGCGACCGCCGCAGCGGTGAGCATCTCTCGGAGCGAGACGGCGTCGCCCGCGTCAGCGCCGCCCGCCGCCGCGCCGCCCGCCGCCGCGCTGCTCGCCGCCGCGCGCGCCGCAATCTGCGCCGCCAACGGCAGCGACGCGACCAGCTCCTCCATCTCTGCCGGCAGTGGCGCCGCAGCGCGCGTCGCCTGGCTCAGCTCCTCGAGCGCCGCTTCGTCGCCCGCGGCGGATGCGGCGACCGCCGCCTCCACAGCGCTCGTCACCGACTGCTGGTGCGCCTTCATCGCCGCCGCAACCTCCTCCTCCTGCCTCCGCGCCGCCGCCGCCTCGCGGGCGGCCGCCGCCGCCGCCTCGCGCCCCTGCTCCTCCTCCTCGTCGTCCGACACGTCGATCGCGTCCCACCGGGCATAGCTGAGGGTGCCGGCCGGCGACCCGTTGGAGGCAATCGCACGCCTGCCCGCCGCCGCCGCGCTTTCCGCCGCCGCCGCGGTTTCCGCCGCCGCCGCGGTTTCCGCCGCCGCGGCCGCCGCCACCACAGTAGCCGGCGCCCGGCAGCAAGTAACAGAAGTAGCATCGGCCGCTGCGGTGGCGGCGACTGTCGCCGCGCCGGGCGGCGGCGTCGGTGGTGGGGGCGGCCGCTCCCCCGCGCCGATGCGGCGGGCGAGCGCGCACGCAAAGTCGCGGCCCGCGGCCGTCAGCTTGTCGGCAGCCTTGTCGCCGAGAGCCGACTCGACGAGGAGGCGCGAGCGCGGCTCCTCACCGGCGGCCTCGCTCAGCCTCGGGGTGAGGTCGACCCACCCTCCCGAGGAGGTGGCGTTCCACCAGTGGCGGACGGCGACAAAGGACGCACTCGGCGGGGCGTCGGCCAGCTCGAACACCCAAAATCCCTTGACCACCGCCCAGCCGCTCGCGGCGGCCACCCGCTCGGCGTTGGAAAACGAGTGCAGCGGCTCGAGCACGACACCGGCGGCGGCGGCGTGCTCTGCCGCCGTCGGCGGAGGCACCGCGCGGCAGCGCACGCCGTTCAGCATCGACTTATTGAGCAGCCGCCTCAGCGGCGCGGATTTGAACGCGGCCGGCCACTCCTGCGGGAAGCGCAGAGGCAGCCGGTCCGACGACCACATGGCCACCCGCGCCTCGGCGTCGGTGGCGGCCAGGTCAGACGCCTCGGTGAGCCAGCGACCGACGCAGCCGCTCGCAGCGGGGGTGCCGGCGTCGTCAAGCGGCTGCCACTCCGCTGCAGGCATCGCAACCGCGTCGCGATCGCCCGGCTCCTCCATGGGCTCCTGGCTGGGCCACCAAGAGCGGCATTGTTTTCTTTTGCTGAGGTAAGGTAAGAAGGGGGGGCGACCCTCGCATCTCCACACCCGGACACGGGTAGGACCATGGCCCGGTGCACGTGGGTGAGCAGCCTGCCCCTCCCTCCCGACAAACCAACTCCCGCACACACACAATAAACAAAAACAACCCTGTCTGCACGTCTCGCGCGCGCGTGAACAGGGCCGAGAGAGAGAGAAAGCTGCTCGCTCGAACCGCGGCATGCCAGAGGCTCCTGTGTGCACTGGGCTCTGCTTCGGGCCACCGGCACGACAATGGTCAGCAGGGCAATCACGATGTTGACGACGGGCAGGTCAAGTGCGTCGCCGAGGCCGAGGCCGACACGGACGTACAGGAGGTAGAGGAGGGGCAGCATGAACAGGGCGCAGGTTGTCGACGCCGCGGACATGGCGACCGACAGAGCCACGTTGCCTCTGGCCCACAGCGTAAAGAGATTCGACGTGCTGCCTCCCGGCGCCATGCCGACCAGGACAACGCCACAAGCTGGTCAAAGTCGAAGCAGCTCGCGAATGCGAATGCCAGCCGAGGAGGAAGGCTCGCTTCTTGCTCCGGTAGATCTGGCGCATTTCTTCAAGCACGACGGTTGTGCCGACGGCGAGAGAGATGAAGCAGATGACCAGGAGCGTCAGGTCTCAGGATGGAGAGCGTGTCGATCTGGAGCCCGAGCGTCGACGGCGTCGTCGCAGCTGGTGTTGGTCATTGAGATGGCGGTGGAATGTGTCAGGAAGACGGCGTTTCGCGAAAAAAATCAGATTTAGCGCGGAACCTAGGACAAGGTTCCAATTCTCCCTTTTTGCATGTGCATGTGCTACACAACGCGGTATTACACAACGCGGCAACACAAGGCGACGAGCGGGACTTCCGCGGCCGCCGGGATCTCGAGAGAGGAGCGCTGACCTCTCGACAACGAAGGCCTGTGACGATCTGCTCCGCGATGTGCCGTCCGGCAGTCCGCCCCCCCCCCCCCCCCTGCTCGGGACGTCCTCTCCAGGGTCCTCTCAGAGACTTCACACTCTCTATGAGTGCTGCTGGACTGCGTCTGCCGCCGTCCTGGCAGCAGCCGCCCTCGCCCTCGAAGCGGCCGCAGCAGCGCGCGCCGCGTCTGCAGCGGCCGCCGCCTCCTCGAGCGCCGCGTCGCTCCCTTCGAGCGCCGTCTCGCCCCCTTCAACAGCCAAATCGGCCGCGATTAGCGCTGCCCTAGCCGCCGCCTGCGCCGCCTTGGCCTTCTCCAGCGCTGCTCTGGCCTCCGCCCGCGCAACCTCGGCATCCGCCAGCGCCGCCTCGGCCGCCGCCTCGGCCTCCGCCGCCTCCGCCGCCTCCGCCTCAGCGTCCAAGCGCGCCGCCTCGGCCACCTCGGCCGACGCCGCTGCCTGGCTCTCCGCCGTGATGCCGAACCGGATCCTCTCCTCGTGACACTTCTCGAGAAGCAGGAGAAGCCTCGCCTCCTCGGCCTTCTTCGCCGCCTCGGCTGCGTCTGCCTCCGACGGCGCCTCGGCACCCTCCTCGGGCTCCTGCGACGGCCCCGCCCCGCCCGCACCGCCGCCCTTCGTCTTCTTTTTCTTGCCCTTCTTGCCCTTGGCGCGCTTCTCCGCCTCGACCTCCGCCTCGATCTCCGCCAGCAGCTCCTCGGCGTGCCGCGCCGCCTCCTTCTCCTCCGCCGCCCTCTGCGCCGCCCTCTCCGCCGCTCCCGCGGCCCACGCCGCCTCCGCCGCCGCCTTCTCCGCCGCCTTCTCCGCCTTCTTAGCTGCCTCCTCCGCCGCCTTCTCGGCCGCCGCATGCTCCGCGAGGGCACGCACGCACCCGGCGTGGCCCTTGTCCTTGGCCCACTGCAGCGCGGTCTTGCCATCCGTAGTGCACAGCGTCATGTCTGCGCCCGCCCGCAGCAGGCGGAGGAGGGCGGCGGGGTGGCCGTAGAAAGCGGCGAGACTCAGTGCGGTGAAGCCGGCGTTGTCTTGCAGGTCGATCGCCGCGCCGTGCCGGATCAGCGTGTCCACCACTTTCTTGTGGCCTTTTGCGGCGGCGGCCATCAGCGCGGTGCCGCCGAAAGCAATTTGCTGGTTGATCTCCGAGCCGTGCCGCAACGCCAACTCGACCAGCTTCTCGTTCGACTTCTCGTGGCCATACGCGGCGGCGAAACTCAGCGCGGTGTCGTCGTCGCTAGACTGCAACGAGACATCCGCGCCGCGCTGGAGCAGCGCCGTCGCCAGCCCCTCGTGGCCCTTCATCATTGCGAGCATCAGCAGCGTCATGCCGCTCACAGGACCGTCCGCAAAGACGTACTCGAACCTCGCGTTCACCCGCCCACCGCCGTCGAGCCACGCCAGCACCGCCTCGTCATCGCCTCGTTTTGCTGCCCGCACGACCTCCTTTGGCACCGCCCCACCGGTTGTTTGCGCCCTCATCCTGATGGCGTCTTTTACGGAAATATTTCGACCCACTACCCCGCCCCCCCCCCCCCCTCTCCCTCGCAGAGGGCCCATGCCCCACAACCATGTCCATGGAATCATTATGGTTTCCGGTGTAGTATCCAATTTAGTATCTTAGTACACGTATAGACCCCGCACCCGCGGCCTGGGTGCGCGAGAATTTCTCCGCGACTCGTGGCAGCTCTCGCAAGCCGCAAGCCCCGCAACGCGCAAGGCATATGAGATGTGCGAAACAAATACAAAAAGTTGTAAATAACCTTGAGAGCACACAGTACTCCGTCCTGAGCCACCTCTCTCCATCTCCCCCAACCCCCCGGCCCCGGCCCCTGGTGCCCCACGGACCGCCGCCGAGGCCATGTCCGCATCACTCTCACGGCGCCCTGCCGCCGTGCTCCTCGTCGTCGCCGCGCAGTTCGCCGCTCGGCGTCGACCAGCCGACCGCCGCCTCGTACAGCGACCCAATCGGGCCGGGGTCGAGGAAGGCGTACTTTGGCTCGCGCTGCGCCGTCTGCTTGAGCAGCTTGATGTGGTCACTCACCGGGTGGATCGAGTTAGCCGCGATGGCGCCTTGAGCCTAAATTATTAATTCGGGTTTGGGTCTCTGAGGTCGATACTAGCGTCTATAACTTGCCACAAGCATGCTTTACAAAAGTCCTGCTGAGCGGGACTCGCAGAACCGCCGTCCGCGCGCGCTGTGAACAGCGCCATGGTCGAACGTTGTTCGACGACGTCGAACTGGGGACGGTCCTGCCACCGCGAAGCGGGCCCGCGCACGCAGGCTGCACGCAGGGCGGCGCGAGCGCCAAGGGCAAGAAGGTGCTCATCTCGGACCCGATCGAGCAGGCGCCGCACCGCCGGCGACGGCAGCGAGTGGAGCAGACCGCGGTGAGCGTGCCGCCGCCTCCGTGCGCGCAGGTGTGCGTGGACATCCTGCAAAAGGCGGGCGTCGTGGTCGATTGCAAGTCCAAGGTCCCGCCCGCCGAGCTCAAGAAGATCATCGGCGAGTACGACGGCCTGATCGTCCGCTCACTCGCGTGGCCACTTCTTATTGTGTGAACTAAAAGTGTTTTCTTCTCAATGTAATAACAAGGCGGCGCGCCCGACCCGGAGCCGGAGATGCCCGACCCCGCACTTCTCGACCAGGCCGACTCCTTGTCGGCGCGGCGGCGCGCGCTCCACGAGCTGCTCGAGGCGCGGGCCGCCGAGGCCGAGCGTGACTCCTCCCGGCTCGCCCTCGAGCTGGAGCAGCGAGCCGCTGCAGAGGCGGCCCTCATGCAAGAGGCGGCTGCGCTTCGAGAGTCCGAGCGCGCGCTCCGCCGTGCACTGCAGGAGGGTCAGCGGCGGGAGGCGGCGCTGAAGAGCGCACTGGCGCGAGCCAGCGAGGAGAGGAGCGCGGCGCGGGCGGAAGCCTCCCGCGCAGCAGCGTCACTCACCGATCGCGAATTGGCGCTGGACGGGGCGCAAGCTACGTGCCGCGCGCTCCGCACGCGCGTCAAGGACCTGGAGCTTCAGGATCAGCAGGCGGCCTTCATCCGCGGCCACGCGGCGCCGACTCGGCCTCCATCCGGCCACGCCGCTGCGCGAGCAGCTGCGTCGCCGCCTCGGCCACCGTCGGCGGCAGAACCGCGGAGGAGAGAAATGTCTGCGGCCAGCGGGGAGGAGCTTGAGTCTGCACAGCAGGCGTACATCGGCAGGGTGCTCGGAGCAGGCTCGCGCAGGCGCGCGGTGCCACAGAGCAGATAGATGCGCCGCGCGTTTGGCGCGTGCAGTTGGCTCGCCCGAGACGCTCTTTGTGTGGGGTGTGCTGTCGAGAGAGTGACGGTCATCAGAAGAAAAAGGAGTGTTTAAAACCGCGTCGCTCGGATCTCCAGCTGCGCGGGACCTCGCCCTGAGATCGCCGCGACGATACAGCTGCGAGTTGTTTAATCTCTCTCAGTCTCCAACTCCATGTGCGCAAGCCCGTGAGCCGTGTGCTGTGCGCCTCTCACGCCTCACTCATCCCCGCCATCTCGCCCGCCGCCGCGTGCGAGGAGTCGCGCGGAGGAGTAGTAGCTCTCCTCCAGCTCGCGCAGAGCCGCCTGCGCCTGTGCGGAGGCCGGGCGAGGCGGTGGCATGAGGCCATGGCGCCGGCAAAGGCGTCGGGTGGAGAGGGCGGGCGGCTGCCTCTCGTCTGACCGCCTCGAGGCGCCGCTCGGCGTCTCTGGCGGCACTCCGCTCGCGGGCGCTCACCGCACGTGCCTGCGCACGAGGCACCGGGGCGGGGCGATAGCTTGGAGCGGCAAACTATCTCCCGAAATGTCTCTCTCTCTCTCTCTCTCTCTCTCTCTCCCTCCCTCCCTCCCTCCCTCCCTCCCTCCCTCGGACGCGGACTGACCGTCTCACCGCCGTCGCCGCCGTCGAAGAGCAGCGCCTGTGCACACAGCGCCCGCTCTGGCCCGGGAGTGGGAGGCAGGGGTTGGCTGCAGACGGCGGCGCGCCTCAAAGGTGAGCCCTTCGGCGAGCGAGAGCAGCCCGTCCGCAGACTGAAGCAGCGCGCTGGAGGCGACGCTGGCGGAGAGCTCGTCCGCCCCCTGCTGCACCGGCACGCGGACGCGCGCGCAGAGCAGCAGCTGCGAGTACTGGTCGAGCATCGCCGCGATGCCGTCGTCGAGCTGGCGCTCGGCCCGCTTCCGCTGGTGTCCTTCGCTGATGTCGTCCGCATCCATCGCTCACGCTGGGCGCGGAGAGAGTGCTTTGGCGGGAACGGGCGCTGCGCGGCGAGCGTGGGGGTAGTGAAAGTAAGTCCACAACCAGGAAGGCTGGGCTTCGCCGCCTCTGGCTGGGTTCCGGCTCCAAGCCGGGTAGGGGGTCTGGCCTGGGCGATATGACGGTCACATAGGATCGACACACATACCACACAATACAAAGTAAAAATGAAAAATAAAGAAAGAAAGAAGACAACCCAAGGGAGGGATGGGAGGACGGCACGCCGCCACCACACGGAAAAGAAAACGCGGAACCGTCGTAATTTCTTTTTCTCGCGATGTCAGCCCCGCGGCGCCGCTCGCGCCGCCTCGCCACCTCCGTCGCCGCGCCCTCGCCAGACACGCCGCCGGCCACCCGCCTCCTCGACCTCCCCACGGAGCTCCTCGCGCGCGCCCTCTCTCGCTGCGACCCCGCCGACATCGCTCGCGTCGCGGCCGTCTCGCTGCTCTTCCACGCCTCGCTTGCGCTGGAGGGCATCCGCTTGTGGGCGCAAGAGCGCGGCTTCGAGCTGCCGGCGCAGCCGGAGGGCGAGGGCTGCGCCGTGCGATGGCTGTGCTTTGCTGCTCTGCTGCGCGAGTTCAACCCGCCGGCGAGGGCGGCGGCAGGCGAAACGCACAGCGTCTTCATCGACGGCGAGGGGCGGCTCTCGTCGTGCGGCTCATCGCCGGCCTACCTTT
Organism: Emiliania huxleyi CCMP1516; assembly: GCF_000372725.1. Lineage (NCBI taxonomy): Eukaryota > Haptophyta > Isochrysidales > Noelaerhabdaceae > Emiliania > Emiliania huxleyi. Next base: position 307,265 of record NW_005201277.1, on the reverse strand, counting down.
TAGCGCTAGGACTGCTCGGGCACGGCGAAGGCGTGACGCGGCTCAACACGCCGACCCGCCTCCCGTCGACTCTGGAGCAAGCCGTGAGCGTGGCGACTGGAAGTTGGCACAGCCTCGCCCTCACCGCCGGCGGAGAGGTCTGGAGCTGGGGCCACGGCTTCTCCGGCCGGCTGGGCCACGGCGACGATCAGCACCAGCTGCTGCCCAAACACGTCGAGGCCTTGGGTGGCCAGCATGTCCTCGCTGTGTCGGCTGGAGGATTCCACGGTCTCGCCCTCGCCGCCGACGGCAGTGTCTGGAGCTGGGGTTGTGGAGGCTGGGGCCAGTTGGGCCACGACGACGAGCAGCACCAGTGGCAGCCGAAGAAGGTCGAGGCCTTGGCTGGGCGGCGCGTCGTCGCTGTGTCGGCTGGACAGCAGCACAGCCTCGCCCTCACCGCCGACGGGTCTGTCTGGAGCTGGGGCGATGGAGGCTTTGGCAAGCTGGGCCACGGCGACGTGCAGAACCAGCGGCAGCCGAAGAAGATCGAGGCCTTGGCTGGCCAGCGCGTCGTCGCTGTGTCAGCGGGAGCCCATCACAGCCTCGCCCTCACCGCCGACGGAGCCGTCTGGAGCTGGGGCTGGGGAGGCGAGGGCCTGCTGGGCCACGGCGACACGCAGCACCAGCGGCAGCCGAAGAAGGTCGAGGCCTTTGCTGACCAGCGCGTCCTCGCCGTGTCGGCGGGAATGTCTCACAGCCTCGCCGTCACCGCCGACGGCGCTGTCTGGAGCTGGGGCTATGGAGCCTCAGGTCAGCTGGGCCACGGCGACGAGCAGCGCCAGCTGCTGCCCAAGAAGGTCGAGGCCTTTGCTGGGCGGCACGTCGCCGCTGTGGCGGCTGGATCCCAGCACAGCCTCGCCATCACCGCCGATGACACCGTCTTTACCTGGGGCAAGGGTGAAAGCGGCTGCCTAGGCCACGGCGACGACCTGTCGAACCAGCTGCTGCCCAAGAAGGTCGAGGCGTGGGGTCTGGGGCAGTGAGGAGGGGGCGTGAATGCGCAGTCGGCGGCCGTGAAAGCGCGTTCAGCGCGCGGCCGTCGCTCGCCGGCCTCCACAACACGCCTCGCGCGCGACGGCCGGCTGCATGTAACAGGCGTGTAGCTGCAGGAGACGGGCGAGACGTGCAAGGTGGGGCTCTACATGGGCGCCGGCGTGACACTCGTTTTGAGGCTTTGGGCATGAGGTTAGCCAATTTTCTCCATCGCGTTTTGAAAGCAACGCTTCCGCGCGTGACTCAGCGATGGGGGGAGCTTCGTCGACGGGTGTGGGACTGCGGCGCAGACAGTGCTCTGCGGCGATGCCTCCCGGCGGTGCTGCGGCGAGTGGTTTGCTGCTCGCTGCGATGGCGAAGAACTCGTCTCGTCACACGCCAAGGGCTTATGCTCTGTCGAGACGTGAGGCGGTATGCGCCCAGGAGGGGAGGGCGCATGCGTAACGACGCTGCCAGAGATGCCTTTTTCGGGGCCCAGAGACAAAACTTCCATGCGTGACCTAGTAGTGTCCCCAGCTATGGGCGTGTCCACGTTGGAGCCAGGTGTGGTGTGGACGCGAGAATAGCTCCGCCGTTCATGGAGGCAACCGATGCGAGTCGACTGGTGTGTGTCGTCGTGGTTTCGTATCAAGAATACTCACTCACTCACTCACTCACCAGTGCGAGGGGAGGCTTTGTAAAATTCTTTCGCCCTTGCATTGCGCGACCAGCTTTCGTTTTTTTTCTGAGCTAGCCTTCGAGGTCGTCTCGTTTGGGTGTGCCGGTGATAGTACTAGCACGCGCCAGTTCGCACCTGTGTCGAGCCTGTCTGCTGTGAGAGAGAGTTGTGTTGTTTAAATTCTTTTTCGCTTTTTCGCTGTTTGGAGAGAGAGATAGAGGCTACAGCCGCGCAAAAAAGACCGCCGCGCAACGAAGACCCGCTGTCTCGCACGCTGCTGACGCCCAGGATGACAGAATTGGCCTTCGCCAGACTGAGGACTATTGTGCGCCTTGGCAAAGCGGTTCCGAAGGTATTTTTTTAGAGCTGGTTCGGCATGCACGAGCGCGTGGGTGTGTGAGCACCGCGGGTCTTTTTTGCGATCCCGGGTCTTGTGCTTGTGCGTGATGCTGTGTGGCATGTGGTCGTCTGCAGTCAGTACAGACATGATAGGGGTGGACTATAGGTCCGGTAGGTCAATTGATCTCACTTAGTCGCATCGTGGGGAGCTCATCCCGGGCCGTCGCAGCCCGGCGCGCGTGGGGTCTTTTTTGCGAAGCTGTAGCCTCTATGCATACATGAGCGCTCATGGGTAGGGGCTCCGCTCCAACAAGCGACCTGACCTCGCTGCGCGCCCTCCTCTCCGGGCGGACGCGCGGTCCGGCGCTCACGGCCCTGCTCGATGCGCGGCTCGAGGCCGAGAATCAGCACACGCTGCTGACTTGCGCCGTATTCCGCGGGCAGGCCGACGCCGTGCGGCTGCTGCTCGAGAGCGGCGCGAGCGTGGGGGCGACGACCGGCATTGGCTGCTCCGCGCTGTTCATCGCGTGCTCGAAGGGCCAGCTCGAGTGCGCCCAGCTGCTTCTCGGCGCCAGCGCGGCGGTCAACCAAGCCGCGGACGACGGCGACCAAGCTGCGGGCGGCGGCTGGACGCCGCTGCTCATCGCGTGCTCCTATGGCCACCCCAACGTCGTGCGCTGCCTGCTGCGGGCGGGCGCGGCGGTCAACCAAGCCGCAGACAATGGTGTAACGCCGCTGTCCATTGCGTGCCAGAACGGCCAGCTCGAGTGCGCCCGGCTGCTCCTCGAGGCTGGCGCAGCGGTCGGCCAAGCCAGGGATGGCGGCGCCACGCCGCTGTACGTCGCGTGCGAGAAGGGCCACGTCGACGTCCTCCGGCCGCTCCTCGAGGCTGACGCGGCGGTCAACCAAGCCAAGGACGGTGGCTTCTCGCCGCTGTACGTCGCGTGCTGGAACGGCTACCTCGACATCGTCCAGCTGCTCCTCGAAGCGGGCGCGGCGGTCGACCAAGCTGCGGACGGCGGCTTCACGCCCCTGCACGTTGCGTGCCAGAATGGCCACCCCGCCGTCGTGCGCTGCCTGCTGCGGGCGGGCGCAGACGCGGCGGCGCGCACCTCGGGCGGGCGTACGGCGCTGCAGCTGGCCACGAAGAACGGCCACGCCGAGTGCGTCAAGATCTTATCCGAGGAGGTGGCGCAGCGCGAGGCGGCGGCAGCAGCGGCGGCGGTGGAGGGCCGAGCAGGGGCGGGCGGCGCTTCCTCGGGCGCGGCAGCGGCAGCTGTGGACGCGCCGCTGCTCGGGAAGCGCGTCGTGCTCGGCGGGCTCTCGGCCCGCCCCGAGCTGAACGGGCGGGGGGGCGTGGCGCGGAGCTTCGAGAGCGGGCGGTACGTGGTGGCGCTCGAGGGCGGCGGCGAGAGCGTGCTAGTCCGGCCGGGTAATCTGTCGGCGGCGGCGGCGGAGCTGAGCAGTGTCGTGGAAGTCCCTGACGAGGTCGTGACAGCGGTTGGACGAGGCGAGGAGAAGGCGGTGCTGGCGTGGCTCGAGGGCGGCGGGCGGGTCGACGCGACGTACGAGAGAGGCGAGATGAGCGGCCTCACGCTGCTGATGTACGCCGCCTTCAGCGGCCACGAGCGGGTGGTCGACTTGCTGCTGCGGCACGGCGCGGAGTTCAACTTGCTGGACAGCCTCGGCCGCACCGCGCTGATGCGCGCCGCCCAGCACGGCCACGAGCGGGTGGTCGATTTGCTGGTGGTGCACGGCGCGGAGATCAACCTGCTGGACAGCAACGGCGAAAGCGCGCTCATGTACGCCGCCGGCGAAGGCCACGAGCGGTTGGTCGACTTGCTGATACGGCGCGGCGCGGAGATCAACCTGCAGAGCAGCGACGGCTGGAACGCGCTGATGTACGCCACCATCTTCAACCGCTCCGCCGTCGTGATCCGCTTGCTGAGCGCGGGCGCCGACGCGGCGGCGCGCAGTGCGAGCGGCAAGACGGCGCTGCAGATGGCCAAGGGGGAGGGCAACACCGAGTGCGTCAAGGTGTTGTCTGAGGCGGCAGTGGTCGCGGCGGCGGCTGCAGAAGGCGGAGCAGGGGCGGGCGGCGCCTCTTCGGGCGCGGCAGTGGTAGCTGAAGACGCGCCGCTGCTCGGGCAGCGAGTCGCGCTCGGCGGGCTCTCGGCCCGCCGCGAGCTGAACGGGCGGCGAGGCGTGGCGCGGAGCTTTGAGGGCGGGCGGTACGTGGTGGCGCTCGAGGGCAGCGGCGAGAGCGTGCGGGTGCGGCCGGGTAATCTGTCGCCGGCTCCGGCGGGAGAGCAGGCGTCGGGCGGTGGCGTGGAAGTCTCCGACGAGATCGTCGCAGCGGCTGAGCGAGGCGACGAGGAGGCGGTGCTGGCGTGGCTCGAGGGCGGCGGGCGGGTCGACGCGACGTACGAGAGAGACGGCTTGAGAGGTCGCACGCTGCTGATGGGCGCCGCCCGCTACGGCCACGAGCGGTTGGTTGAATTGCTGCTGCGGCACGGCGCGGCGATCAACCAGCAGAGCAGCCACGGCCGCACCGCGCTGATGAGCGCCGTCGGCAACGGCCACGAGCGAGTGGTCGATTTGCTGGTGCTGCGCGGGGCGGAGGTGAACTTGCAGGACAGTAGAGGCGGCACCGCGATGATGGACGCCGCCAACAACGGCCACGAGCGCTTGGTCGAAATGCTGATTTGGCACGGCACGGCGATCAACCAGCAAACCAGCGACGGCAACACCGCGCTGATGCTATCCGCTGGCAACGGCCACGAGCGGGTGGTCGACCTGCTGCTGAAGCACGGCGCGGAGGTCAACCTGCAGGACAGCGACGGCGAGACCGCGCTGATGGCTGCCGGCGGCAACGGCCACGAGCGGGTGGCCGACTTGCTGATTCGGCGCGGCGCGGATATCGACCGGCAGGACAGCGACGGCTACACCACGCTGATATACGCCGCCATGGAAGGCCACCCCGCCGTCGTGCTCAGCTTGCTGCGGGCGGGCGCAGACACAGCGGCGCGCACCCCGGGCGGGCGTACGGCGCTGCAGCTGGCCAAGGAGAGGGGCCACGCTGAGTGCGAGCGCGCCTTTGAGGCGGCGGCGAGGGAGGCGAAGAGGGCGGAGGTTGAGGCGAAGGTGGCGAGGGCAGTGGCCGAGAGGGCGGCGGCCGAGAGGGTGGAGGCTGAGAGGGCGGCCGAGGAGGCTGCGGCGGCAAAGGAGGCGCTTGCCGCAAAGCAGCAGGCGGCAAAGGCGGCAAAGGCGGCTCGCCGCAAGCAGGAGAGGGAGAAGATCGCGGCAGCAAAGGCGGACGCTGTCGCCGCGTCCGGAGAAGACACGTGGGACGCGCTCGTCGCGGTGCTCACCTCCGAGACGCGAGACGCCTCGCGCCTGAGGCGGGCGGTGGAGGCCGCCACGCCACACGCGCCTGCCTTGCCGGAGGGTACGGAGGGTCTGCTGATTGGCGCGCGCGAGCGGCTTCCTTCGATGGAGCGGGTCGAGGCGTCCGTCGCTCAGCGCGAGACCGAGGCGGGCGAGGAGGAGGCCGTGGCGGCGGCCGATACAGCGCAGCTGGTGCGTGGCGGCATGCTGCTCGACAACTCCGGGTTCTCATGGAACGGCGACGCCGACAGCCAGTGCCCCATTTGCCTCGAGAAGTGGTCGAGCCTGTCGGACGTAAGCGTGGCGGTGCTCGAGTGCGGCCACGCGACGTGCGCAGCCTGCCTCTGCCACATGCGCGAGTCCGTCCCGGCGACCGAGGAGCGGCAGGACCCGCTCGTGCCTCACGGGCAGAGCGTGACCACACGCTTCCAGTGCCCACACTGCACGCTGCTCCTCGACCCGGCCACCGTCGACAACCTCGCGCTGCAGGCCTACCAGGCGTCCGACCTCCTCCGCCTCCTCGCCGGACACCTCGCCACCGCCGTCGCGCCAGGCTTGCACGACGCCGTGCCGGCGATGCTCGTGCACCGCCGCCTCGACGCTGCGGCGGTGGAGAAGGAGCTCTTCGAGATCATCTCGAGGCACGCTGTCGGGGCGGCGGCCCGGACCGGCGGCAGCCTCGACTCGCGGCGCAAGCAGGAGGTCTACCTCGAGGCGAGGCGGCCCGTCGTCGCGCTCCAGAGAGAGCTGGAGCGCGAGGCTGAGAAGCTCGCGACGCTGGACAAGCGCGACGACAGGCTCGGGCCGGGCGCTGTCTCCGCCGAGTGGCGGTCCTGCCGCGGCCGCTGCGACGAGCTGCGCGAAAATCTACGGGCGGCGCAGCAGAACGCGGCGGCGAGCATCTTTGCGACGCTGAACGACGAGAGCCTGGGGATGGGGTCGGACGCGGGCGAGTCCGAGGGCCTCTGCATCGACCTGCACGGGCTGCACGTCGCCGAGGCGAAGGCCAAGTTCGACGAGCTGGTCGTGCCCGTGCTGCCTGTCCTCGGCCGCTGCGTGGTCGTGACTGGCCGCGGGAGTCACAGCAAGGGCGGCGAGGCCGCCCTGCGCGAGGCGCTGGTGCGGCACGCGCGCCACCGCGCGCTGCGATGTGCAGTGATGCAGGGCAACGGAGGGGCGTTGGAGATCAGCATTCCGGTGCTCGAGTGACTTTTCAGGAGAGCTTTTCACGTTTTTTGCCCTTGCATTCACTTGTACGACTGTATGAGCGGCCGCACACTGCTCGGTACCGCCCTGCGCTCTGAAAGGGAATGTTAGGGAAAATCGCCGCTCTGACCTCTGTGCTCTTGTTGCGAATCTCTCAAAAACACACCGAGAAACAATATACACAGGCTCGCTTACTCAGAGATTGTTTGAACCACTCGCGCCCCTGCCACGCGACACGCAACACTCACATGCATGGCACACCTCGACAAGTTCTCCCTGTCCAAACACAAAAACGACTCTCTGTCGGTCGACTCGGGCACAGCGATGCGTTCGGCTCGCTCGCGCCGCCAGCCCTGCGCAGTCACACGGCAACCTCCGCGCCGGGCGCCGCTCCGGCGGAGGCTGGAGCGGCGCGGCTCGCAGCCGTGAGCGCAGCGACGCCCGAAGAGACGCCATCCACGGCCGTCGCCAGGCCGCTCGAGATGACGCCCGGCGCGGCGGCGACGACGGCGGCCACGGCGGCCGCGGTCAGGCCGGCGACGGCCCTCGCTCCGTCGGCGGTGGCGGCGAGGGCGGCGTGCGTGTGCGTGTGGGTGTGCGCGAGGGCGGTCGGGTCCGACATGAGCTCAGACAGCAGCGCGAGAGAGCAGGGGCGGTGGGCGTGCCTAAAGGGGGAAGACGCCGCCGAACGTGTGGATGGGGGATAGCGTGCGGCGGTGTCGTCCCGCTGCCAGGGAGAAGCTGTACCGCGCCGCGCCGATGCTCTCCACCTCGTCGGGCGTCAGCTCGAGCACCTGATTCGCAGGCCAGGAGTCGTGACCCGCTGTCAGCAAGGCAGCCTCGTCGGGCGCCACTGCTCCCGAGCACCGCCGCGATCGGAGCCCACGGCTAATTAATGAACTAAGTAACTACGAATGACCTACTAATTAGCACCGCCGCAATTGGAGCCCACAGCTCGTGTTGCCTGCGCCCAAGCCCCCGCGCGGGTGAGACGAGGACGCCCTTCACAGCCCCTCGACCGAGCCCCCTCGCGCCGCCTCGAGAAAATTGATTGTCACCTGCCGCAAGTACCGGTACTTCTCACCGCTCAATTAATAATTACTAGTTCATGAATAGTTAATTAGTCACCTGCCGCAAGTACCGGTACTTCTCGCCACTCAACCCGGCAAATCGGCCCGACCGCCGCCGCCGCCGCCGCCGCCGCCGCCGCCGCCGCCGCCGCCGCCGCCGCTGTCGCCGCCGCCCACGTCTCCCCCGAGCGCTGCCCGCACCGCCAGCGCACCGCCCGGCGAGCCCTGCGGCGGCACTGCTCTCCTGCGGGAAGGTTCCGAGAAGACTTCAACAGGAGGCGCGGGGAGACATGGCGGCGCGACCCCCGCACCCGTCTCTCCTGAGGCGCGCAACATCAGCCAGCAGCTACGCGGCCTACGAGTACAGCCTCCCCTGCTGCCCGCACCACCGCGTCGCCGCGGCGGCGGTGGCGGCGGCCGCCTCCTCCCCCGCGCGCGCCAGCGCCGCGTCACGCGCCTTGGCCGCTTCGCGCTGCGCCGCCGCCTGCAGGGAACGTTGCGAGAAGGTTCCGAGGCGAGGCCCCGCAGTCCCGCCTCCCCTCCGCTGTGCCGCCGCCTCGCGCTGCAGCGCGCTCGCCTCCTCGAAGAGCTCGTCGCGGGCGGCCTACACGGGGACGTGCCGGGGACGCGTCGGGGAAGTGGCTTGGACATGTCGCCCCGGCAGACCAATCGCCATCCGCCTCCGCCGCCGCCGCGACGCCGCGAAGCCGCTCCGCCTCCCTCTCGACCGCAGCCACCGCCGCCGCCTCGGCCTCCTCGCGCGCCGCCAGCTCCGCCTGCGTCGCGCCGGGACACTCGGACTGCGAATTAATTCACTAATTAACTAATAATTAACTATTAATCAGGGACACATCGACTGCTCACGACACACGCTCTCCCGCAGTCTTGTGTTTCGAACTCTGTGTGCGGACTTGAAGGAGTGAGCGAGCGAGCGAGTGAGGGGGGACAAGGAACTGCGGCGCCTGCGTCGCGTAGAGCTCGGCCTGCACCGCCGCCAGCTGCTCCTCCATCGCCTCGTGTTGCGGGGACTGGTCCAAGACGCGTCATGGACGGGCCCGGTCAGCCACCCCTCCCGCCCTCTCGCCCTCGCGCGCCGCGGCGGCGGCGCGAGCGAGCCGCTCCTCCACCCGCTCCTCCCCCTCCCCCTCCCCCTTCCCGCCGGCTTCTCCGTGCCTGCCTGCGCGCGGCAGCTTCTTCGGAGAGCTCCGCCATCGCCGCCTCGCTCGCCGCCGCCGCCGCCCGCGCCGCCGCCGCCTCCGCCGCCGCCGCCCCGGCACGCGCCTCCGCCGCCTCCGCCGCCGCCTCCGCCGCCTCCGCCGCCGCCTCCGCCCTAACGACAAAAAAATTCTAGCAGAACAAAAAAAGAAAAGTGCCCGACTGGAGCCGGGACTAGGGACTAGGTGTGGGTGCCTCCGTGTCGCGATGAGCTCCCCACTCCCGTTCCCCTGTGTCCCTGATCATCCTTCCAAAATCCTGCTCGTGCAGGTGGGGACCCTGTCCTCGTCCCATCCCTCGTTTGGGTTGTCTGTTTTCTTAAGATTCTTTCTTAGGGACTAGGTGACATCCCTCCCTATCGTTGTCTGTTTTCTTTCTTTGTTTGTAAAATTCTTTCTTCCTTTGGTGGCTGAGTTTCGGGCTCCTGGACGGGCTGGGGCGGCGAGGGAATGTTTTTATATCGTATCATGAACTGTCCTGAAATGGATCTAGCCCCCGCAGCGAGGGCAGCGTTGCAGCGCGCCGGCTGAGGGAGGGTGTTCTCGCTCGAGGTTCTCGAGGTTGCTATCTATGCTTTGGCCGCGTTGGTGCGAGCATTGGGTTGGTTATTCTTGTTGTTGTGTAGCATTTTGGTTTTTGCCATTGGTGTAACGCGATCCACGCAGGGGTGTTTTCTGCTCGGTTTTCTGACGACGGTCGACATCGCGACACGGACAGGGGCCCGGGCTGGGCGGACCAGAACGTCAGATCGCAGGGTACCGTACCTCCCACTCACGCGTGGGCCTCCTTGGCCTGGCCTGAGCCTGTGGATGAGATCGGTGTGATCCGCGCAAATCGTCAAATTCCGGGCTCTGAGCCCAGTCTGAGGCTGGGGTTGCGGTTGGTCCCAAAATCAGCCAAATCGGCAAAACCCCGAGGATTCCTGGAAATATCCGGATATTTTGCTCGATTTGAGAGAGAGATTTTTAGCAATACCAAACAACTCTAACACTCACACGTAATTTGGGGCCTGGTTTTTGTTCGATTTGTGCAAGATTTTGCACCAGACCAGCTCTCTCCTACCAAAGTTGCTCAGGGAAACTCGATCGAGAGTTGCCCAGAATGGAGCACCAAACACCCGCTACAAAGTTCTGGGGGCCCTCTGGTTTCCCTCTGTCTGGGTTGCCAGAAGCCTGGATACAGCTTACAGGCGCAAGGGGCCGGCGATGAATTCTTTTTTGAAAGCAGAGCGCGAAGAAGCTCCCGCCAGGCGTTCCACCGGTGGAGGTTCTCTCGTCTCGCGCGGACGATGACGCGCTCGAGGACGCGCGCGGCCGCTGTTCCCAAGTGCGCTCGCCCCTCCTCGAGCACTGCTCCGCGCTCCTGGGCCGCGCCGCCCCCCCTGACCCCCAGCGCGCAGCTGCATCGCGCCCTGCGCCTGTGCGCGAGCCGCCGACGCGAGCCCTGCGCGCGCGGCCCCTCGCGCGGCCCCTCACCCCGCCCAGGAGCTCCCTACTCACCGCCTCTGTGCCTCTCTGCAGGAGCCCGCCGCCGCGCTCCGCCGGGTGCGACCCCGCTTCTCAGCGCCGAGCCGAGAGCGTCTCGCCTCTGACCCACCTCTGCAGCCGCCCGCCGCCGCTCCCCTCGCCCGCGCCGCGCGAGAGCCGCCCGTGCCCCACGCCCGCAACCCTCCTCCGCTCCGCCGCCGCCCACTCACCTCGCTCCCCTCGCCCGCCGTTCAGGTCCTCCAGCCGGCCCGCCAAGGCGGCGCGCTCGGATCCCGACGACAGCCTCGAGGGAGCGCTCGACTTTGACGCCCTCTCGCCCGACCTCGCGCCGCCCAAGAAGGCGAGCAAGTCGCGGCCGCGCAAGCGCCCCGCTCCGGCGGCGCCCGTGCCCATCGACCCGCGCCGCACGCCCTCGCTCGAGCTCGACGACGACTCGATCAAAGAGGACTGCGACGACAACGAGCAGGACGGCCTCATCGTCAAGGGGCCGTGGTCGGATCCCGAGGACGCGATGCTGCGCTCCCTCGTCGCCGAGCAGGGCGCCAAGCGCTGGTCCGCCATCGCCGCGAAGCTCCCCGGCCGCATCGGCAAGCAGGCGCGCAAATGCCGCTGCCACGTTTCCCCGCCCGTTTCGCTCCACCACCCCCCCCCCCCCCCCCCCTCGCCGCAGTGCCGCGAGCGGTGGCACAACCACCTCAACCCCACCATCTCCAAGAATGCGTGGACCGAGGAGGAGGACCAGATCATCATGCAGGCCCACCTGGAGCTCGGCAACAAGTGGGCCGAGATTGCAAAGCGCCTGCCGGGCAGGACCGACAACGCCATCAAGAACCACTGGAACTCGTCGGTCAAGCGGCGGGCCGAGATGGCCCGCGGCGGCCTCACGGGCGCCCTCTCCGCGCCCAAGCCGCGCCGCAGCAAGCAGGCCGTCGCGCCCGCGGCCGGCCCCGCGCTCGACGACTACGCCGAGGTGCTCGACGAGTACGCGGACGGCGTCGGCGGCGACTTTCTCAAGACGCTGATGGAGTCGCCCTTCCGCGAGCCCCTGCGCCCGCAGTACGACCCCTCCGCCGAGGAGCGCCGCGCGGCTCGGGGCGGGAGCCTGCGCCGGCCGCACCCAGAGATGGCGCGGTGGCAGGACGGCGCCAGCCACGACGGCGCCAGCAGCAGCCCGACGGAGGCGGACCGGTGCACCTCGCCGCTCCCCAAGCGCCAGGCCGTGGGGGCGTGCTCCTCCCCCGTGCCGGCGCGCTCCAGCAGCCGCGAGCACCCCTTCTCGCCCGAGAAGGCGCTGCTCGACCTCGCAAAGTCGCCGTGCGCCACCGACAAGTACGAGTCGCCCGCGCAGCAGCGCCGCCCGACGCGGCCAGCGGTCAACACGGTGGCGCCGTCGCGCACGTCGGGCGGCTTCAAAGTGATTGCTAAGCTGACGCCCAAGAGCCTGCGCTCGCGCATCGAGCAGGCCTCCACCTCCGAGCCGCGGACGCACTCGGTCCTGCTCGCCCCGCACGCGGCGGCGCAGGCGAGGGCCGTGCTGACCGCGGCGCAGGCGCAGGCGACGGCGCAGGCGTCGCCCGCTGGCGCCGTCGCGGCCGCCGTCGTCGCGGCGCGGGTCGCGGCGCAGCCCGAGGCGGCGGCCGCCGCCGCCGCCGCCGCCGTCGCCGCCGCCTCTAACGACGTGCCGGTCGGCGCGGCGCCGGCGCCGAGCCCGCCCAAGCACGACCCGCCGCAGACCATCGCGCAGCAGCTGCAGGCCATCAACCGGCGCATAAACGACAAGCGCCGGCTCGAGGAGGCGGCGCGCGCGCAGCGCCGCCACGAGCAGCAGGCGGCGAAGCAGCAGAGCAAGCCGCGGCACCAGCAGCGACGAGCGACCGGCTCGGGCTCGTCGCGCAAGTCTCGCGTGCGGAGCGCGAGCCCCGACCTCGGGGACGCGCCCGTGAAGACGCTCTTCACCAAGGAGGAGGAGGGGGAGGGCGTCGACGACGACGAGGGCGCCATGCAGATCGAGATGGAGACGGGCATCGAGTCGGGCATCATGGACTCCGCCAGCGACGGAGGCGAGACGTCGGTGAGCGTGAGCCTCGAGGTCGACGACGACCCGCTGTCCCTGCTACAGCTGTACGTGCCGGGCGCCATCTTCGGCGGCGTCGCCGAGAAGGAGGCGCCGCCGCCGCAGTCGCCGCGCGAGGAGGACGACGAGGACAAGGCGGCCGACCAGCTCGCCATGTTCTCGATGCTCTGCAAGGAGTCTGCCGAGGTGCTGTTTGCGCACGACTTCAACGCCGACGTCAACTGAGGCGCGCCGCCTCCGGCGGCTAGGGGGGCCCGGCTAAGGGCCCGACACTCGGCATGACTATTTTCGCGCCTATCGTGCTGGCCCACGAGAGTCGTGACTCGCGCGGGCTTGCTGGCACAGCGGGACGCACACAGCGTTCGTCTGTGATTGTGTAAATGCGATGGTCGCTCTTCGCCTTAGTTGTCCGGGGAGTGATGGTCGTTTCTTCGCCACCATGTGAAACACACCGTTTTGGTTTTTACGACACATTTGATAACTTGTGGGCATTCCGACGACGGAGGAGAGTAGAGAGGCCGGACGGAGGCGGACGCCGCTCGCGCCTGCCGCCTCGCGGCTCGCGCCGCACGCCCACGCCGGCGATGCGGATCAATCATCAAACCGCTCTCTCAAAAGCGCAGCGTGGCGTCCTCGCTCACACGAGGTCCAAAAATCCGCACCACGGTGCACGCTCGCGGCTCGGATTCCACGGCCCGTTCACCGCTCCCGTCTCCCGAACCCAATGCCGGCTCGCCTAGCCACGCCTCGGCGCAATTCGAGTGTCGTCTCCCTCCTCTCGGGGAACGCGGCAGCGCTGCGCGGCCACGCCTGCTCGCTCGGCTCGGCGCAAGGCGGCGGGGGGATGTGCTCCGACAGGCTGACTGCGCACTCGCCCACCGTCGCGCCGGCGCGTAGCCTCTCCTCGAGCGCGGCGAGGGCGGGCGCGTGCGCGCGCAGCAGCAGCGCTGCGTTGGCGGCCGCCCAGCGCGCGTGCGCCGCCGGCGCCAGCCGCAGCTCCTCCTTCCCGCCCGCCTCGCCCTCCCCACCCGCCGCGCCGCCCTCGCCGCCCTCGCCGCCCTCGCCGCCCTCGCCGCCCTCGCCGCCCTCGCCGCCCTCGCCGCCGGCCGCGTCCCGCCCCGCCCGCCCCTCCTGCGCCTCCAGCAGCAGCCGCAGGTCTCGCTCGTCCGACGCGCCTCCCTCGGCGGAGCGGAACGCGAGCGCCTCCGCGGCGATCCCGCCCATCAGCACGATGCTCGCCTGGGGAGATACGGGGAGATATGGGGAGATATGCGGAGATATGGGGAGATATGCGGAGATATGGGGAGATATGGGGAGATATGGGGAGATATGGGGAGATATGGGGAGATCAGTTCGCACGAGGCTCGCCGCGTCCACATCCGCCGCCGGGGCGCCGCGCCCCTCCGCCGCCGCATCGAGCGCCTGGGAGCGGGCGACCAAACGGGCATCTCGGCTGCATCTCGGCTGCATCTCGGCTGCATCTCGGCTTCCAACTCGGCTGCACCTCGGCTGCTTCTCGGCTTCGCATCTCGGCTGCACCTCGGCTGCTTCTCGGCTTCGCATCTCGGCTGCACCTCGGCTGCTTCTCGGCTTGGCATCTCGGCTGCATCTCGGCTGCTTCTCGGCTCCGCATCTCGGCTGCACCTCGGCTGCTTCTCGGCTTCGCATCTCGGCTGCTTCTCGGCTGCTTCTCGGCTTGGCATCTCGGCTGCATCTCGGCTGCTTCTCGGCTCCGCATCTCGCCGCCGCGTGGACGACCACCCCGGGAGAGCCGCGCAGCCGCCGGTTGGCGAGCGCAGACATGGGCGACGCCTCGACCGCCTCCACCGCACACCCGAGCAGAAGGGCGGTGAGGAAGTGGCCCGCCTCGTGGCGCGCGAAGCGAGCCTCCGCCTCGGGGCTCACCGCCCGCGACAGCGTCCGCAGCAGAGCGCCGCCAAGCAGGCCCACATCCACGACCGCCACCAGCAGCACAGCGCCGCCGGCGGTGGCGAGCAGCACCGCCGGCAGCTGCCACCACTCGAGCGTGCGGAGCGTGGCGATCGGACCGACGGGCCCGCCCGGCGCACCCTGGGAGAGGCACGCCTCCGCGAGCAGCCCCTGCACGCCCACCACGGTCGCCGCCATGCTGAGCGAGGCCGGCCGCGAGGCGGGGCGCGGGCGCGAGCGCGACGCGGGCGCAAAGGAGGCGCGCGGCCGGCCGGTGAGCTGCTCGAGCTCGTCGAAGCTCAGCTCGCGGCGGGAGAGCGGCGGCGACGCGGCGCCGAAGAAGTGGAGCGAGGAGAGCGCCGACGCGATGGCGTCTGGCCGCTCCACCTCTGGCAGCGCGCACGCGGCGTCGATGGCGGCGGACAGCGCCGCGGGCGCGGAGGTGCGTGCGAGGCCGAGCACGGGCAGCAGCGGTAGGAGCATAGCCTCTTCGGACACAGCGAACCGCGGGTCGCGCCGCTGCGCAGCGAGAGCTCGGCGAAGGTGACAAGAGAGTGCCCGCCTTTCTGATGTAGGTCCTTACTGGGACTGGGAGTTCACACATATTTCTTTTTTTGTTTGCGCTGCAGCGCCGGCAGACCAGCATTGCCCCGCGTCGCGAACAAACACCTTCCACAGAGTGCATGCTTGACCCTGCGCAGCGCCCTGACCACACGCGCCCAGAAGACGAGGCTGAGAAGATCTTCCACCTCGTGCTCGAGCTGACCAACCCAGAGCAGCGCGAGGCGGCGCTGCTCGAGCTGAGCAAGCGGCGGGAGACCTTCATCGACCTGGCGCCCATCCTGTGGCACTCCTTCGGCACCATCTCGGCGCTGCTGCAGGAGATCGTCGCCATCTACCCGCTGCTGTCGCCGCCGTCGCTCACCGCGCAGGCCTCGAATCGCGTCTGTAACGCGCTGGCGCTGCTGCAGTGCGTCGCGTCGCACCCAGAGACGCGGACGCTCTTCCTGAACGCGCACATCCCGCTCTTCCTCTACCCCTTCCTCAACACCATCTCCAAGACGCGCCCCTTTGAGTACCTCCGCCTGACCTCGCTGGGCGTCATCGGCGCGCTCGTCAAGGCGCGCCCTCGGCGCAGCCGTGCAGCCGCGCGCCACACCGCCGCCTAGCGTCTCTCCCCCGCGGCGCGCACGCAGCCGCGCACGCACGCCGCCGCCGCTGGCGCGCCAGAAGCGCCAGAAGCGCCGCACGCGCGCCAGAAGCGGATCATTCCCCCGCGCCCCCGCGTCAGAGGCCCCTCGCCACCGCGCCAGCGTGCAGGAGACCCTCTCCCCCCCCGCGCGTGCGCAGGTGGACGACCCGGACGTCATCAACTTTCTCCTGTCGACAGAGATCATCCCGCTCTGCCTGCGCATCATGGAGACCGGAGCGGCTCCCTAGACGCTGAATCACAGATATGTGTCCTCCGACTGTCGCTCGAGAGGACATGTACCCGGCCTGCCTCCCGCCGTATTCGCTGTATTCGTGTCCCTCGCATACGCCGGCTGCCTCCCGCACCGGTGCCGCATCCCCTTGACTCTGGCGTATTCGCACAGGCTCCGAGCTCTCAAAGACGGTGGCAACCTTCATCGTCCAAAAGATCCTACTCGACGAGACGGGCCTCGCCTACATCTGCGCGACTGCAGAGCGATTCTACGCCGTCTCGACTGTCCTGGGCGCGCGCCGCCCCGACGTCCCCGCGCCGCGACACACGCCTCCCTTGTCCCGCGCTGCCGCTGCGCGCCGAACTGCCGCCGCCACGCTGCCACCCTACCCTCCCCCTCGCGCCGCAGGCAACCTGGTGGGCTCGCTCGTCGACCAGCCCTCGGCGCGGCTGCTCAAGCACATCGTGCGGTGCTACTTGCGGCTGTCCGACAACCCGCGCGCGAGAGAGGCGCTGCGGCAGTGCCTGCCGGACGTGCTGCGCGACGCAACCTTTAGCGCCTGCCTCAAGGACGACGTCACCACCAAACGGTGGCTGACGCAGCTGCTCTTCAACATCACAGAATCGACGCAGCACGTGCAGTAGAGCCGACAGCCGAGTGGCGCGCGGGCCGTTGACGACTTGAGAGAGACGCGGGGGGTGTGTATGTGTACGTCCTACCCCTACATGTGAAAAACCAGAGGTACAAGGTAGACAAAGCGCCCCACCTGCTCGCCGCAACAACCTAGCTAAAGAAACCCGCACGGTCAAATCCGCTTTTTTGAGCCCGGTTCCACACCAGTGCCCCGTCGACACACGGGGTGCAGTTTAGGTGATCGGCAGCCTCAGAGGAGTGGAAACTGATCCCCGGCGGGCCCTTCGCGACCGACGCGCGCGGCAGACGGCTTCGGATAGACATCGGCTCGGCTCCTAGCGGCTCGCAGAAGCAGCGCGGTCGCTCTCTCTCCGTCACGCCGTTGCGCGGTTGACGCTTTTTCGGCGCTCGCGGCGGGGCGGCAAAGCTGACTTTGAGGCCAATCAAGCCGGCCAAGGCCCCCACGGCGACGGCGCAGACACCACTCATGGCGCCGGTGGCCTCGGAGGCGGCGGAGATGGCGAGGTGTGCGCACATTTTGACGGGTGCGCCAGGCAGTGCTGGCGAGGCGCCCGCCGTTGACTGAACACCTTCTCGCGCGGCACGAGCGGCGCGCGGCGCTGCTGATGGGAGGAGGCAGTCACGGCCCGGACGGGTGCTGGCCGGTGGTCATCAGACCCGCGTCGTCACCGTATTCGGCGCGCAGTTCGGGACTGAACACCTCTCGAGGCGCGGCGCTGCAGCTGCAAAGTGATTGGTGTGCATCCGGCAGAGCCGGCGCGCTACGGCTTGCGCCCGTTGTCCAGACGCGCCGTGCCGCGCTCGCGCGCTCGCCGGATCAGCGCGTGCGGCAGGAACGATGCCGGTGTGCCAGTGTGCCGGTGTCGCATGCGGTGTGCCAGCGCGCCGGGTCCAGCGGACAGCAAGTTGTGTGTGGAGCGGGCGCGCGGTGGCCGTGGCGAATGTGAGCCGGCGCCACTCGCAGCCTGGTGTCGAGGCGCACTGCCTACTGCCCGTCGACTCAGCCGTGCGGCGGGGTATCCGTTTCTGTGTGTCGGTGGTGGTGCGCTTGGCGCGCATAGTGTGCGTGGGGTCTGTGTGCGTGTGCCACTCGCTCGCTGCTGCTGGATGCAACGGTTTCCCGTCGTAGTGTGTTGGGCGGCCCGTCGTAGTGTGTTTGGGTTGCTGAAAAGGAAAAGGCGAAATCAAAAGAGCGCTGCGTGACTCTGACTGTGAAAGCGTGGGTCCTCCGACGAGATCCGAAAGTTGATCGCTGCCCGATATTAGGGTGTGTGTGCGAGGCTTGTCGTCGGCGTGACAGCGACACGATCATGCTTCATCCCGGGCCGCCGATGGCCGATAAGGTTGCCCTAGGGTGGGAGGGCCCTGCGCGCGTCGTCACGCGGTGCTCAAACGCCTCGCGGCGGTGCTGGCACGCAGCCCGCTGCCACGGTGCAATATGCACAAGCCGGCTCGCGCGGCCGCGATGCTGTTCTCACGCCGCGCGATTGGCAGCAATCGGCAGCGCGAGTGTCAACGCGCAGCATAGCCTCGGCAGTGGCGGTGATGGCGCAGCAGGCGCAGCAGCAAAGGCCATGCCCAGCTCCCTCTGCGCCACCGGAGCGTAGTGCGGGTGTGCGCGATGCCATCCCCGTGGGCGTCATCAACTGTGCGCTGGTGGCGAGCCTCTGTGGTCCTCAAATGGCCCTTCTGGCGCTTCGATGCCGCTGCAGCCGCGGCGCAGCTCGACGCGCACGGGCAGCTGTGCTCTCACAGTATGCCATTGCTACACACAGCCTATGGGAGGGTGCACACTTTTACCGGATCCCGCCGGGATCCCATGCTGGTGTGCGATGCTGTTCGGAGTGCCACTCGGTGGTAGCTGCGACGCGAGCGCTGCTGGGTGTGCCAGAGGCCAGCGCAGCATCCTAAGATGAAGATCGAGCCACACCAGTGGCCCTGTCACGCCGGGCGGAGAGGGCCGCGTTTGAAGCAGCACAGGGAGCCGCACACTTTTACTTCGCACGTAAAAGTGTGCACACACCGGTGTGCAAGCAGGAGAGCCCACACAGCGTGGGTTGACCATGGAGAAACCTTAGCCACCTCTTTTG